>NW_028165795.1:0-80114 GCF_964263955.1 Coregonus lavaretus
GAGAGAGAGAGAGAGAGGGAGAAGAGAGAGAGAGAGAGAGAGAGAGGGAGAGAGAGAAGAGAGAGAGGGAGAGAGCAAGAGATGGTAAATTGCTGTTTCTTTGTTTGTCCAGGTGAGGGCGCCGCGTCCTCGCTCCTACTGTGAAGGCATGGAACTGGTGGAAGTAGAAAAGAGCTGGACGGCCTAGCAACCACGGAACCATTTATTGGAGTCAGTCAGCCTAGCAACCACGGAACCATTTATTGGAGTCAGTCGGCCTAGCAACCCCGGAACCATTTATTGGAGTCAGTCGGCCTAGCAACCCCGGAACCATTTATTGGAGTCAGTCGTGAGGAAAAGTTGAACAACTGAATCACTGAATAAACTGTATCACTGAATCACTGAGTCAATGGTATCACTGACTCTCATTGGCTGTCTGGAACTTAACGCTGATTCTGTAGTCCTGCCCTTGATTATACCGAGGAAAGGTGTGTGTGTGTATGTGTGTGTGTGTGTGAGAGAGAGAGAGAGAAATACATGTATTGTGTTTTGTTATTGGAGTCAGTCGTGTCCATGAGTATTCAACAAGGCTTGAAGTTATTGACATTTCCCCTCTGCCTGTGGTCCTGAAGCTAGGGGCTATGAGAGAAGGGGCCCTAGCAAAGATTCAACATCTTCTTGCAAATGTGCGTTTAATCCCACAGAAAGTTGTGAGAGAAATGAATAAATAAAACTGTTCCAAGTGGTGAGGAAGTGGCTATGCTTAAACACACGGCATCACACGTGGCGTTGTCTTCCTGAGCCAATGAGAGGAGGGGGGGGGGGTGTCCCGAATGTTGAGTGGATTTACACTGCTACCAGACTGACGTATCAGTTAGGGAGTTAGCTACCAGACTGACGTATCAGTTAGGGAGTTAGCTACCAGACTGACGTATCAGTTAGGGAGTTAGCTACCAGACTGACGTATCAGTTAGGGAGTTAGCTACCAGACTGACGTATCAGTTAGGGAGTTAGCTACCAGACTGACGTATCAGTTAGGGAGTTAGCCACCAGACTGACGTATCAGTTAGGGAGTTAGCTACCAGACTGACGTATCAGTTAGGGAGTTAGCTACCAGACTGACGTATCAGTTAGGGAGTTAGCTACCAGACTGACGTATCAGTTAGGGAGTTAGATACCAGACTGACGTATCAGTTAGGGAGTTAGCTACCAGACTGACGTATCAGTTAGGGAGTTAGCCACCAGACTGACGTATCAGTTAGGGAGTTAGCTACCAGACTGACGTATCAGTTAGGGAGTTAGCTACCAGACTGACGTATCAGTTAGGGAGTTATCTACCAGACTGACGTATCAGTTAGGGAGTTAGCCACCAGACTGACGTATCAGTTAGGGAGTTAGCTACCAGACTGACGTATCAGTTAGGGAGTTAGCTACCAGACTGACGTATCAGTTAGGGAGTTAGCTACCAGACTGACGTATCAGTTAGGGAGTTAGCTACCAGACTGACGTATCAGTTAGGGAGTTAGCTACCAGACTGACGTATCAGTTAGGGAGTTAGCTACCAGACTGACGTATCAGTTAGGGAGTTAGCTACCAGACTGACGTATCAGTTAGGGAGTTAGCCACCAGACTGACGTATCAGTTAGGGAGTTAGCTACCAGACTGACGTATCAGTTAGGGAGTTAGCCACCAGACTGACGTATCAGTTAGGGAGTTAGCCACCAGACTGACGTATCAGTTAGGGAGTTAGCTACCAGACTGACGTATCAGTTAGGGAGTTAGCCACCAGACTGACGTATCAGTTAGGGAGTTAGCTACCAGACTGACGTATCAGTTAGGGAGTTAGCCACCAGACTGACGTATCAGTTAGGGAGTTAGCCACCAGACTGACGTATCAGTTAGGGAGTTAGCTACCAGACTGACGTATCAGTTAGGGAGTTAGCTACCAGACTGACGTATCAGTTAGGGAGTTAGCCACCAGACTGACGTATCAGTTAGGGAGTTAGCCACCAGACTGACGTATCAGTTAGGGAGTTAGCTACCAGACTGACGTATCAGTTAGGGAGTTAGCTACCAGACTGACGTATCAGTTAGGGAGTTAGCCACCAGACTGACGTATCAGTTAGGGAGTTAGCCACCAGACTGACGTATCAGTTAGGGAGTTAGCTACCAGACTGACGTATCAGTTAGGGAGTTAGCTACCAGACTGACGTATCAGTTAGGGAGTTAGCTACCAGACTGACGTATCAGTTAGGGAGTTAGCTACCAGACTGACGTATCAGTTAGGGAGTTAGCTACCAGACTGACGTATCAGTTAGGGAGTTAGCTACCAGACTGACGTATCAGTTAGGGAGTTAGCCACCAGACTGACGTATCAGTTAGGGAGTTAGCCACCAGACTGACGTATCAGTTAGGGAGTTAGCCACCAGACTGACGTATCAGTTAGGGAGTTAGCCACCAGACTGACGTATCAGTTAGGGAGTTAGCTACCAGACTGACGTATCAGTTAGGGAGTTAGCTACCAGACTGACGTATCAGTTAGGGAGTTAGCTACCAGACTGACGTATCAGTTAGGGAGTTAGCTACCAGACTGACGTATCAGTTAGGGAGTTAGCTACCAGACTGACGTATCAGTTAGGGAGTTAGCTACCAGACTGACATATCAGTTAGGGAGTTAGCTACCAGACTGACGTATCAGTTAGGGAGTTAGCTACCAGACTGACGTATCAGTTAGGGAGTTAGCCACCAGACTGACGTATCAGTTAGGGAGTTAGCTACCAGACTGACGTATCAGTTAGGGAGTTAGCCACCAGACTGACGTATCAGTTAGGGAGTTAGCTACCAGACTGACGTATCAGTTAGGGAGTTAGCTACCAGACTGACGTATCAGTTAGGGAGTTAGCTACCAGACTGACGTATCAGTTAGGGAGTTAGCTACCAGACTGACGTATCAGTTAGGGAGTTAGCCACCAGACTGACGTATCAGTTAGGGAGTTAGCTACCAGACTGACGTATCAGTTAGGGAGTTAGCCACCAGACTGACGTATCAGTTAGGGAGTTAGCTACCAGACTGACGTATCAGTTAGGGAGTTAGCTACCAGACTGACGTATCAGTTAGGGAGTTAGCCACCAGACTGACGTATCAGTTAGGGAGTTAGCTACCAGACTGACGTATCAGTTAGGGAGTTAGCTACCAGACTGACGTATCAGTTAGGGAGTTAGCTACCAGACTGACGTATCAGTTAGGGAGTTAGCTACCAGACTGACGTATCAGTTAGGGAGTTAGCTACCAGACTGACGTATCAGTTAGGGAGTTAGCCACCAGACTGACGTATCAGTTAGGGAGTTAGCCACCAGACTGACGTATCAGTTAGGGAGTTAGCCACCAGACTGACGTATCAGTTAGGGAGTTAGCTACCAGACTGACGTATCAGTTAGGGAGTTAGCCACCAGACTGACGTATCAGTTAGGGAGTTAGCTACCAGACTGACGTATCAGTTAGGGAGTTAGCTACCAGACTGACGTATCAGTTAGGGAGTTAGCCACCAGACTGACGTATCAGTTAGGGAGTTAGCCACCAGACTGACGTATCAGTTAGGGAGTTAGCCACCAGACTGACGTATCAGTTAGGGAGTTAGCTACCAGACTGACGTATCAGTTAGGGAGTTAGCTACCAGACTGACGTATCAGTTAGGGAGTTAGCTACCAGACTGACGTATCAGTTAGGGAGTTAGCTACCAGACTGACGTATCAGTTAGGGAGTTAGCTACCAGACTGACGTATCAGTTAGGGAGTTAGCTACCAGACTGACGTATCAGTTAGGGAGTTAGCTACCAGACTGACGTATCAGTTAGGGAGTTAGCTACCAGACTGACGTATCAGTTAGGGAGTTAGCTACCAGACTGACGTATCAGTTAGGGAGTTAGCTACCAGACTGACGTATCAGTTAGGGAGTTAGCTACCAGACTGACGTATCAGTTAGGGAGTTAGCCACCAGACTGACGT
The DNA here is from genome assembly GCF_964263955.1 of Coregonus lavaretus. Lineage (NCBI taxonomy): Eukaryota > Metazoa > Chordata > Actinopteri > Salmoniformes > Salmonidae > Coregonus > Coregonus lavaretus. The sequence goes on from NW_028165795.1 coordinate 3,985, forward strand.
ATCAGTTAGGGAGTTAGCCACCAGACTGACGTATCAGTTAGGGAGTTAGCTACCAGACTGACGTATCAGTTAGGGAGTTAGCCACCAGACTGACGTATCAGTTAGGGAGTTAGCTACCAGACTGACGTATCAGTTAGGGAGTTAGCTACCAGACTGACGTATCAGTTAGGGAGTTAGCCACCAGACTGACGTATCAGTTAGGGAGTTAGCTACCAGACTGACGTATCAGTTAGGGAGTTAGCCACCAGACTGACGTATCAGTTAGGGAGTTAGCTACCAGACTGACGTATCAGTTAGGGAGTTAGCCACCAGACTGACGTATCAGTTAGGGAGTTAGCTACCAGACTGACGTATCAGTTAGGGAGTTAGCCACCAGACTGACGTATCAGTTAGGGAGTTAGCCACCAGACTGACGTATCAGTTAGGGAGTTAGCTACCAGACTGACGTATCAGTTAGGGAGTTAGCTACCAGACTGACGTATCAGTTAGGGAGTTAGCTACCAGACTGACGTATCAGTTAGGGAGTTAGCTACCAGACTGACGTATCAGTTAGGGAGTTAGCTACCAGACTGACGTATCAGTTAGGGAGTTAGCTACCAGACTGACGTATCAGTTAGGGAGTTAGCTACCAGACTGACGTATCAGTTAGGGAGTTAGCCACCAGACTGACGTATCAGTTAGGGAGTTAGCTACCAGACTGACGTATCAGTTAGGGAGTTAGCTACCAGACTGACGTATCAGTTAGGGAGTTAGCTACCAGACTGACGTATCAGTTAGGGAGTTAGCCACCAGACTGACGTATCAGTTAGGGAGTTAGCTACCAGACTGACGTATCAGTTAGGGAGTTAGCTACCAGACTGACGTATCAGTTAGGGAGTTAGCTACCAGACTGACGTATCAGTTAGGGAGTTAGCTACCAGACTGACGTATCAGTTAGGGAGTTAGCTACCAGACGTATCAGTTAGGGAGTTAGCTACCAGACTGACGTATCAGTTAGGGAGTTAGCCACCAGACTGACGTATCAGTTAGGGAGTTAGCTACCAGACTGACGTATCAGTTAGGGAGTTAGCTACCAGACTGACGTATCAGTTAGGGAGTTAGCTACCAGACTGACGTATCAGTTAGGGAGTTAGCTACCAGACTGACGTATCAGTTAGGGAGTTAGCTACCAGACTGACGTATCAGTTAGGGAGTTAGCCACCAGACTGACGTATCAGTTAGGGAGTTAGCTACCAGACTGACGTATCAGTTAGGGAGTTAGCTACCAGACTGACGTATCAGTTAGGGAGTTAGCTACCAGACTGACGTATCAGTTAGGGAGTTAGCTACCAGACTGACGTATCAGTTAGGGAGTTAGCTACCAGACTGACGTATCAGTTAGGGAGTTAGCTACCAGACTGACGTATCAGTTAGGGAGTTAGCTACCAGACTGACGTATCAGTTAGGGAGTTAGCCACCAGACTGACGTATCAGTTAGGGAGTTAGCCACCAGACTGACGTATCAGTTAGGGAGTTAGCTACCAGACTGACGTATCAGTTAGGGAGTTAGCTACCAGACTGACGTATCAGTTAGGGAGTTAGCTACCAGACTGACGTATCAGTTAGGGAGTTAGCTACCAGACTGACGAATCAGTTAGGGAGTTAGCCACCAGACTGACGTATCAGTTAGCGAGTTAGCTACCAGACTGACGTATCAGTTAGGGAGTTAGCTACCAGACTGACGTATCAGTTAGGGAGTTAGCCACCAGACTGACGTATCAGTTAGGGAGTTAGCCACCAGACTGACGTATCAGTTAGGGAGTTAGCCACCAGACTGACGTATCAGTTAGGGAGTTAGCTACCAGACTGACGTATCAGTTAGGGAGTTAGCTACCAGACTGACGTATCAGTTAGGGAGTTAGCTACCAGACTGACGTATCAGTTAGGGAGTTAGCTACCAGACTGACGTATCAGTTAGGGAGTTAGCTACCAGACTGACGTATCAGTTAGGGAGTTAGCTACCAGACTGACGTATCAGTTAGGGAGTTAGCTACCAGACTGACGTATCAGTTAGGGAGTTAGCTACCAGACTGACGTATCAGTTAGGGAGTTAGCCACCAGACTGACGTATCAGTTAGAGAGTTAGCTACCAGACTGACGTATCAGTTAGGGAGTTAGCTACCAGACTGACGTATCAGTTAGGGAGTTAGCTACCAGACTGACGTATCAGTTAGGGAGTTAGCTACCAGACTGACGTATCAGTTAGGGAGTTAGCTACCAGACTGACGTATCAGTTAGGGAGTTAGCCACCAGACTGACGTATCAGTTAGGGAGTTAGCTACCAGACTGACGTATCAGTTAGGGAGTTAGCTACCAGACTGACGTATCAGTTAGGGAGTTAGCTACCAGACTGACGTATCAGTTAGGGAGTTAGCCACCAGACTGACGTATCAGTTAGGGAGTTAGCCACCAGACTGACGTATCAGTTAGGGAGTTAGCTACCAGACTGACGTATCAGTTAGGGAGTTAGCCACCAGACTGACGTATCAGTTAGGGAGTTAGCTACCAGACTGACGTATCAGTTAGGGAGTTAGCTACCAGACTGACGTATCAGTTAGGGAGTTAGCTACCAGACTGACGTATCAGTTAGGGAGTTAGCTACCAGACTGACGTATCAGTTAGGGAGTTAGCCACCAGACTGACGTATCAGTTAGGGAGTTAGCTACCAGACTGACGTATCAGTTAGGGAGTTAGCTACCAGACTGACGTATCAGTTAGGGAGTTAGCTACCAGACTGACGTATCAGTTAGGGAGTTAGCTACCAGACTGACGTATCAGTTAGGGAGTTAGCCACCAGACTGACGTATCAGTTAGGGAGTTAGCTACCAGACTGACGTATCAGTTAGGGAGTTAGCTACCAGACTGACGTATCAGTTAGGGAGTTAGCTACCAGACTGACGTATCAGTTAGGGAGTTAGCTACCAGACTGACGTATCAGTTAGGGAGTTAGCTACCAGACTGACGTATCAGTTAGGGAGTTAGCCACCAGACTGACGTATCAGTTAGGGAGTTAGCTACCAGACTGACGTATCAGTTAGGGAGTTAGTTACCAGACTGACGTATCAGTTAGGGAGTTAGCTACCAGACTGACGTATCAGTTAGGGAGTTAGCTACCAGACTGACGTATCAGTTAGGGAGTTAGCTACCAGACTGACGTATCAGTTAGGGAGTTAGCTACCAGACTGACGTATCAGTTAGGGAGTTAGCTACCAGACTGACGTATCAGTTAGGGAGTTAGCTACCAGACTGACGTATCAGTTAGGGAGTTAGCTACCAGACTGACGTATCAGTTAGGGAGTTAGCTACCAGACTGACGTATCAGTTAGGGAGTTAGCTACCAGACTGACGTATCAGTTAGGGAGTTAGCTACCAGACTGACGTATCAGTTAGGGAGTTAGCTACCAGACTGACGTATCAGTTAGGGAGTTAGCCACCAGACTGACGTATCAGTTAGGGAGTTAGCTACCAGACTGACGTATCAGTTAGGGAGTTAGCCACCAGACTGACGTATCAGTTAGGGAGTTAGCCACCAGACTGACGTATCAGTTAGGGAGTTAGCTACCAGACTGACGTATCAGTTAGGGAGTTAGCTACCAGACTGACGTATCAGTTAGGGAGTTAGCTACCAGACTGACGTATCAGTTAGGGAGTTAGCTACCAGACTGACGTATCAGTTAGGGAGTTAGCTACCAGACTGACGTATCAGTTAGGGAGTTAGCTACCAGACTGACGTATCAGTTAGGGAGTTAGCCACCAGACTGACGTATCAGTTAGGGAGTTAGCTACCAGACTGACGTATCAGTTAGGGAGTTAGCCACCAGACTGACGTATCAGTTAGGAAGTTTAGCCGGATCCTCCCTCCTTCTGGACCTACGGAGGAGGAGGACGGTCCCACTGGCCAGGGACACAGAGGACAACTTCCTGGGCTTCAGGAGGATGGTCCCACTGGCCACGGACACAGAGGACAACTTCCTGGGCATCAGGAGGAAGGTCCCACTGGCCAGGGACACAGAGGACAACTTCCTGGGCTTCAGGAGGATGGTCCCACTGGCCAGGGACACAGAGGACAACTTCCTGGGCTTCAGGAGGACGGTCCCACTAGCCAGGGACACAGAGGACAACTTCCTGGCCAGGGACACAGAGGACAACTTCCTGGGCTTCAGGAGGACGGTCCCACTGGCCAGGGACACTGAGGACAACTTCCTGGGCATCAGGAGGACGGTCCCACTGGCCAGGGACACTGAGGACAACTTCCTGGGCATCAGGAGGAAGGTCCCACTGGCCAGGGACACAGAGGACAACTTCCTGGCCAGGGACACAGAGGACAACTTCCTGGGCTTCAGGAGGAAGGTCCCACTGGCCAGGGACCCAGAGGACAACTTCCTGGCCAGGGACACTGAGGACAACTTCCTGGGCTTCAGGAGGAAGGCCAATGGAAAACTGGACACTAATGCTGAGGGCTTTGGAGTCTGGTCAGACTAGTCGGACTGACATGCCAACTGTCCCCCATGATGTAACATCTCATCCTACCTTCAGGACTCTTTGGTATCAGACGGATGCAGCTACTGCAGCACTGGACAGGCCTGAGGCCGCAGGGGGAAACTGGACAGGCCTGAGGCTGCAGGGGGAAACTGGACTGACCTGAGGCCGCAGGGGGAAACTGGACAGGCCTGAGGCCGCAGGGGAAACTGGACTGGCTTGAGGCTGCAGGGGTAACTGGACTGACCTGAGGCCGCAGGGGGAAACTGGACAGGCCTGAGGCCGCAGGGGAAACTGGACTGGCCTGAGGCTGCAGGGGAAACTGGACTGGCCTGAGGGAAACTGGACAGGCCTGAGGCCGCAGGGGAAACTGGACTGGCCTGAGGCTGCAGGGGTAACTGGACTGGCCTGAGGGAAACTGGACTGACCTGAGGCCGCAGGGGGAAACTGGACAGGCCTGAGGGAAACTGGACAGGCCTGAGGCCGCAGGGGAAACTGGACTGGCCTGAGGCTGCAGGGGAAACTGGACTGACCTGAGGCCGCAGGGGAAACTGGACTGGCCTGAGGCTGCAGGGGGAAACTGGACTGGCCTGAGGCCGCAGGGGAAACTGGACTGGCCTGAGGCTGCAGGGGAAACTGGACTGGCCTGAGGGAAACTGGACAGGCCTGAGGCTGCAGGGGAAACTGGACTGACCTGAGGCCGCAGGGGGAAACTGGACTGACCTGAGGGAAACTGGACTGGCCTGAGGCCGCAGGGGAAACTGGCCTGACCTGAGGCTGCAGGGGGAAACTGGACAGGCCTGAGGCTGCAGGGGGAAACTGGACTGACCTGAGGCCGCAGGGGGAAACTGGACAGGCCTGAGGCCGCAGGGGAAACTGGACTGGCCTGAGGCTGCAGGGGTAACTGGACTGACCTGAGGCCGCAGGGGAAACTGGACAGGCCTGAGGCCGCAGGGGAAACTGGACTGGCCTGAGACTGCAGGGGAAACTGGACTGGCCTGAGGGAAACTGGACAGGCCTGAGGCCGCAGGGGAAACTGGACTGACCTGAGGCCGCAGTGGGAAACTGGACAGGCCTGAGGCCGCAGGGGAAACTGGACTGGCCTGAGGCTGCAGGGGAAACTGGACTGGCCTGAGGCTGCAGGGGAAACTGGACTGACCTGAGGCCGCAGGGGGAAACTGGACTGACCTGAGGGAAACTGGACTGGCCTGAGGCCGCAGGGGAAACTACACTAAACTAAGCTACATGGAGCAGGGGGAGGCAGGGGGGTTCTCATTGGACAGCTACGTGGAGCAGGGGGAGGCAGGGGGCGGGGGTTCTCATTGGACGGCTACGTGGAGCAGGAAGAGGCAGGGGGCGGGGGGTTCTCCTTTGCCAACAAGCATCTTAAATATCCTCATGGCACGCTGGGACAGCCTCGGTTGTAGCTGGTGGCGCTGATACGATTACACTACATGACCAACAGTATGTGGACACCTGCTAGTAGTAGTAGTAGTAGTAGTAGTAGTAGTAGTAGTAGTAGTAGTGTGTAATAGTAGTAGTAGTAGTAGTAGTAGTAGTAGTAGTAGTAGGACCAGAAGTATGTGGACACCTGCTCGTCCAACATCTCACTCCAAAATCATGGGCATTAATATGGAGTTGGTCCCCCCTTTGCTGCTATAACAGCCTACACTCTTCTGGGAAGGCTTTCCACTAGATGTTGGAACATTGCTGCGGGGACTTGCTTCCATTCAGCCACAAGAGCTTTAGTGAGGTCGTTCACTGATGTTGGTTGATTAGGCCTGCTCGCAGTCGGCGTTCCAATTCATCCCAAAGGTGTTTGATGGGTTTGAGGTCAGGGCTCTGTGCAGGCCAGTCAAGTTCTTCCACACCTGTCTCGACAAGCCTCAGACTGGGGCGAAGGTTGACCTTCCAACAGGACAACGCCCCTAAGCACACAGCCAAGCCAACGCAGGAGTGGCTTCGAGACAAGTCTCTGAATGTCCTTGAGTGGCCCAGCCATAGCCCGGACTTGAACCCGATCGAACATCTCTGTAGAGACCTGAAAATAGCTGTGCAGCGACGCTCCCCATCCAACCTGACAGAGCTTGAGAGGATCTGCAGAGAAGAATGCGAGAAACTCCCCAAATACAGGTGTGCCAAGCTTGCAGCGTCATACCCAACAAGAATCAAGACTGTAATCGCTGCCAAAGGTGCTTCAACAAAGTACTGAGTAAAGGGTCTGAATACTTATGTAAATGGCATATTTCCGTTTTTTATTTTTAAAACATTTGCAACAAAATCTACAAAACGGTTTTTGCTTTGTCATTATGGGGTATTGTGTGTAGATTGATGACGGGAAAAAAAACAATTTAATCCATTTTAGAATAAGTCTGGAACATAACAACAAAATGTGAAAAAAAGTCTGAATACTTTCCGAATGCTCTCCCTGTGAACGTTCCAACGTTGGTTTGAGGTATCTAGGTCACGTGGTCAAGGACTTGAATCCCAGCTTAAATGTTTCAAATGATCCGTTTGAAACTTTGAGGTTCCCTCTATAGACGTTTAATATAATTCTTGAAAATAAAATAAAATCGTTGAAAATTATCAACTTTTTTGTCTGAAAATAAAATAAAACATTCTCTCAACTGCGTTACACACTCCAGGGGACTAGGTTAGTAGCTACTTATCTTTTTTGCGAGGGAACGCAAAATAATAAGCTATTTTTTAACTGATATAATAATGATTTAAAAAGAAAAAGTAGTTAACTTATTTTGTTGTTGTACATGTCCCTTTAGGGGTTCCGTAGAGAACTGCTATGAGTCCACTGTGTTGAAATTGTTTTGACGTCGTCTGAAAATAAAATAAAACATTCTCTCAACTGCGTTTCACCCTCCAGCCAGCAGATGGCGCTGTGGGTCTTTCAGGCAGGTCTGCCAGAGTGTGACGTGGAAGTGAACTGGACGCTTCTTTCAACAACAACAGCTAGTCTGTCGTCACTAGTTACCACAGTCACAAAGACATCATTATGGCTAAATCCCGCCCATTTCTACAACTTATCTTCTTAAAATCTTAATTTTGAAACCTAACCTTAACCACATTGCTAACTTTATGCCTAACCCTACATTTAAATTAAGAACAAAAAAAAATTAAAACATTGTTTTCATGAATTTTTACTATAGCCAAATTTGACTTTGTGGCTGTGGTAACTAGTGACAACCCAGCTCGTCAGCCATGTTCTTTTATAGTTAAATGGCGACGGTCAGCCACCTCGGTAGCTTGCTAGCCGAAACATTGAAGCTCTTTAGACGCTTTCTGGTATATTAGCCACTGTGTTTTGAACTATCTTCTTTCGTCTAGCTAGTTATCCTATTTAATTTCATATTTACGTTGTTATTAGTGAGCTAACGAAGCTACCTGGCTGGTTAAGTTATCACTAGCCTAGCTAGCTAGCTAACTAGCTAGCTAACATCCCCGACCATGAGTTCACTAAGCTACTCTCCTCCTGCTAAAGAAGAGGAGGTCTGCTGGACGGAGAAAGAGGGTCTGTGGCTGAACGTTGTCGTGAAAGAGGAGAAGGAAGAGGAGGATGTTACAGTAACAAAACAAGATGAGGCTGTTACAGTGAAAGAAGAGGAGGATTCAGATTTTGGAGTGAAGGAGGAGGGAGAGATAACTGTCATATTGGAAGAAGAAGAAGAGGAGATTGGAGATCTGATTAACACCAGTAAGTACTGTCTTAAAAACAGAAGCACAACACTGCAGTTGTTGAAGTAAAGGGCCAGGTCGTGGGGGTAACAGAGTCACACTCCCATTATCAAAACGGCCATATCTTTTTTTGTTACAATCAGGTCCAAGTCTTGCTCTCATGATCCCTTCTTTTTTTTTTTCTTCATGAAAATTTTCGTCAGAATAGACGCTGTATTTGCATTCAAATCAAATTGTATTTGTCACATACAACAGGTGAAATGCTTATTTACAAAGCCCTTAACCAACAATGCAGTTTTTAAGAAAAATAAGTGTTAAGTAGGAAATAGAAAAAAACAAGACAAATAATTAAAGAGCAGCAGTAAAATAACATTAGCGAAATGAAAAATGTTATACATTGATTTTTGCATTTTAATGAGGGAAATAAGTATTTGACCCCCTCTCAATCAATCAGATTCCAAACTCTCCACCATGGCCAAGACCAAAGAGCTCTCCAAGGATGTCAGGGACAAGATTGTAGACCTACACAAGGCTGGAATGGGCTACAAGACCATCGCCAAGCAGCTTGGTGAGAAGGTGTCAACAGTTGGTGCGATTATTCGCAAATGGAAGAAAAACGAAAGAACTGTCAATCTCCCTCGGCCCGGGGCTCCATGCAAGATCTCACCTCGTGGAGTTGCAATGATCATGAGAACGGTGAGGAATCAGCCCAGAACTACACGGGAGGATCTTGTCAATGATCTCAAAACAGCTGGGACCATAGTCACCAAGAAAACAATTGTTAACACACTACGCCGTGAAGGACTGAAATCCTGCAGCGCCCGCAAGGCCCCCCAGCTCAAGAAAGCACATACAGTGAGGGAAAAAAGTATTTGATCCCCTGCTCATTTTGTATGTTTGCCCACTGACAAAGAAATGTTCAGTCTATAATTTTAATGGTAGGTTTATTTGAACAGTGAGAGACAGAATAACAACAAAAAAATCCAGAAAAAACGCATGTCAAAAATGTTATAAATTGATTTGCATTTTAATGAGGGAAATAAGTATTTGACCCCTCTGCAAAACATATTTTTTTTTTTACATTTTTAGTCATTTAGCAGACGCTCTTATCCAGAGCGACTTACAGTTAGTGAATACATATTTTTTATTTTTATTTTTTATACTGGCCCCCCGTGGGAAACGAACCCACAACCCTGGCGTTGCAAACGCCATACTCTATCAACTGAGCTACATCCCTGCCGGCCATTCCCTCCCCTACCCTGGACGACGCTGGGCCAATTGTGCGCCGCCCATGAGTCTCCCGGTCGCGGCCGGCTGCGACAGAGCCTGGATTCGAACCAGGATCTCTAGTGGCACAGTTAGCACTGCGATGCAGTGCCTTAGACCACTGCGCCACTCAGGAGACATGACTTAGTACTTGGTGGCAAAACCCTTGTTGCCAATCAGAGGTCAGGGGATCAAATACTTTTTTCCCTCACTGTATACATGCCCGTCTGAAGTTTACCAATGAACATCTGAATGATTCAGAGGAGAAACTGGGTGAAAGTGTTGTGGTCAGATGAGACCAAAATCGAGCTCTTTGGCATCAACTCAACTCACCGTGTTTGGAGGAGGAGGAATGCTGCCTATGACCCCCAAGAACACCATCCCCACCGTCAAACATGGAGGTGGAAACATGCTTTGGGGGTGTTTTTCTGCTAAGGGGACAGGACAACTTCACCGCATCAAAGGGACGATGGACGGGGCCATGTACCGTCAAATCTTGGGTGAGAACCTCCTTCCCTCAGCCAGGGCATTGAAAATGGGTCGTGGGTGGGTATTCCAGCATGACAATGACCCAAAACACACGGCCAAGGCAACAAAGGAGTGGCTCAAGAAGAAGCACATTAAGGTCCTGGAGTGGCCTAGCCAGTCTCCAGACCTTAATCCCATAGAAAATCTGTGGAGGGAGCTTAAGGTTCGAGTTGCCAAACGTCAGCCTCGAAACCTTAATGACTTTTATAATAATAATAATAATAATCATAATATAATATGCCATTTAGCAGACGCTTTTATCCAAAGCGACTTACAGTCATGTGCGCATACATTTTTACGTATGGGTGGTCCCGGGGATCGAACCCACTACCCTGGCGTTACAAGCGCCATGCTCCACCAATTGAGCTACAAAGGACTTGGAGAAGATCTGCAAAGAGGAGTGGAACAAAATCCCTCCTGAGATGTGTGCAAACCTGGTGGCCAACTACAAGAAACGTCTGACCTCTGTGATTGCCAACAAGGATTTGCCACCAAGTACTAAGTCATGTTTTGCAGAGGGGTCAAATACTTATTTCCCTCATTAAAATGCAAATGATTTCATAACATTGTTGACATTGTTTTTCTGGATTTTGTTGTTGTTATTCTGTTTCTCACTGTTCAAATAAACCTACCATTAAAATTATAGACTGATCATGTCTTTGTCAGTGGGCAAACGTACAAAATCAGCAGGGGATCAAATACTTTTTTCCTTCACCGGTACAGAGTCAATGTGAAATAACAGTAGGGAGGCTATATACAGGGGGTACCGGTACAGAGTCAATGTGAAATAACAGTAGCGAGGCTATATACAGGAAGTACCGGTACAGAGTCAATGGGAAATAACAGTAGAGAGGCTATATACAGGGGGTACCGGTACAGAGTCAATGTGAAATAACAGTAGGGAGGCTATATACAGGGGGTACCGGTACAGAGTCAATGTGAAATAACAGTAGGGAGGCTATATACAGGGGGTACCGGTACAGAGTCAATGGGAAATAACAGTAGGGAGGCTATATACAGGGGGGTACCGGTACAGAGTCAATGTGAAATAACAGTAGGGAGGCTATATACAGGGGGTACCGGTACAGAGTCAATGGGAAATAACAGTAGAGAGGCTATATACAGGGGGGTACCGGTACAGAGTCAATGGGAAATAACAGTAGGGAGGCTATATACAGGGGGTACCGGTACAGAGTCAATGTGAAATAACAGTAGGGAGGCTATATACAGGGGGTACCGGTGCAGAGTCAATGGGAAATAACAGTAGAGAGGCTATATACAGGGGGGTACCGGGACAGAGTCAATGTGAAATAACAGTAGGGAGGCTATATACAGGGGGTACCGGTACAAAGTCAATGTGAAATAACAGTAGGGAGGCTATATACAGGGGGTACCGGGACAGAGTCAATGTGAAATAACAGTAGCGAGTAGTAGTAGGAGGCTATATACAGGGGGCAGCGAACAGCCTGAGACAAAATTATGCAGCCAATAGGAGTACAGGTGTCCCTAATAAGAGGGGACGCCTCCCCTCAATCAACCTCCCGCCTTAAACCAATAGGAGAAGAGCTCCCTTATGGGGCGGAGCTCCACTCATAGAACTGGAGTTACACTCCGGTAACTAATCGTTCTATATCGTGGAGCTCCGCCCCATAGCGGAGCTCTGCTCCTATTGGTTTAAGGCGGAGCGCAAAAGCTCCAAAAATGTACTCCCTGCCGAGCCCAACACTTCCCAATCGAAATGAAAAAGGTCAGGCCTGGCAATGGCTGCGACCAAGTCCCGCAGTACTGTAACACACTGTGTCGCAATACACTGCGTCCTCGGTTTCAAATCCGCCCCACACAGTCCAATGGCATCACCGATGTCTGGTGGGCAGATAACCAGAATACGGGCCATACTAATCTGTACTAGCAGATAGATGGTACCTCCAATATCCTGTCACAACAATAACACCGACCACTAATGGAATGACACAAAGTGTCACTCTACATTGTGTACACGGGAGCCCGCCCCACAGAGGGTAGTGGGTACGGCCCAGTACATCACTGGGTCCAAGCTTCCGGCCATCCAGGACCTCTATACCAGGCGGTGTCAGAGGAAGGCCCTCAAAATTGTCAAAGACTCCAGCCACCCTAGTCATAGACTGTTCTCTCTGCTACCACACGGCAAGCGGTACCGGAGCGCCAAGTCTAGGTCCAAAAGGCTTCTCAACAGCTTCTACCCCCAAGCCATAAGACTCCTGAACAGCTAATCATGGCTACCCGGACTATTTGCACTGCCCCCCCACCCCATCTTTTTACGCTGCTGCTACTCTGTTAATCATTTATGCATAGTCACTTTAACTCAACCCACATGTACATATTACTTCAACTACCTCAACTAGCCGGTGCCCCCGCACATTGACTCTGCACCGGTACCCCCCTGTATATATAGCCTCCATACTGTTATTTTATTTTACTTCTACTCTTTTTTTCTCAACTCTTTTTTAGTTGTTGTTTTATTTGTACTTTTTTGTTAAAAAGAAATGCACTGTTGGTTAAGGGCTGTAAGTAAGCATTTCACTGTAATGTCTGCACCTGTTGTATTCGGCGCATGTGGCCAATAAAATTTGATTTGATTTGATCAACGGAACCCCCAAGGATTAGTGGGCAGATCCCAGAACATGATTCATACTAATCTGAACAAGCATATAGATGACGTCACCGGTCTAATAGTACCGTAACCAAGGTTACTACTAATTACCCCTCATCATTCCGCCACAACCCGGTTATTCACTGGTGGGCAGATCAATACACGCCTTCCACTGTACCGAAACATGTCAGTCAGGAGTCACGCTATAATATGTCTCTCTATCAGAAGCGGACCTGAAAGAGACCTACCTCTTTTAGTCCTGCATCCCTTTCTCCTCCTAGCTCAAAGTCTCCCATCAGCTACGCTGAGTACAGACCGAGCCAAACGAATTAGAAGACCGATGTCCAAGAGATAGAAACGGATAAAAGGAGACGGTGACGACCACGACGCCGCAGCACAATTATCCAAAGATAGAAATATCTAAAGGGCAGTAGAAGCCGCTACGAGTGTTCCTCTAGAGAAGGGCGGTAGAAGCCGCTACGAGTGTTCCTCTGAGAAGGGCAGTAGAAGCCGCTACGAGTGTTCCTCTGAGAAGGGCAGTAGAAGCCGCTACGAGTGTTCCTCTGAGAAGGGCAGTAGAAGCCGCTACGAGTGTTCCTCTGAGAAGGGCAGTAGAAGCCGCTACGAGTGTTCCTCTGAGAAGGGCAGTAGAAGCCGCTACGAGTGTTCCTCTGGGAAGGGCAGTAGAAGCCGCTACGAGTGTTCCTCTGGGAAGGGCAGTAGAAGCCGCTACGAGTGTTCCTCTGGGAAGGGCAGTAGAAGCCGCTACGAGTGTTTCTCTGAGAAGGGCAGTAGAAGCCGCTACGAGTGTTCCTCTGGGAAGGGCAGTAGAAGCCGCTACGAGTGTTCCTCTGAGAAGGGCAGTAGAAGCCGCTACGAGTGTTCCTCTGGGAAGGGCAGTAGAAGCCGCTACGAGTGTTCCTCTGAGAAGGGCAGTAGAAGCCGCTACGAGTGTTCCTCTGAGAAGGGCAGTAGAAGCCGCTACGAGTGTTCCTCTGTGAAGGGCAGTAGAAGCCGCTACGAGTGTTCCTCTGAGAAGGGCAGTAGAAGCCGCTACGAGTGTTCCTCTGAGAAGGGCAGTAGAAGCCGCTACGAGTGTTCCTCTGAGAAGGGCAGTAGAAGCCGCTACGAGTGTTCCTCTGAGAAGGGCAGTAGAAGCCGCTACGAGTGTTCCTCTGAGAAGGGCAGTAGAAGCCGCTATGAGTGTTCCTCTAGAGAAGGGCAGTAGAAGCCGCTATGAGTGTTCCTCTGAGAAGGGCAGTAGAAGCCGCTATGAGTGTTCCTCTGAGAAGGGCAGTAGAAGCCGCTACGAGTGTTCCTCTGAGAAGGGCAGTAGAAGCCGCTACGAGTGTTCCTCTGAGAAGGGCAGTAGAAGCCGCTACGAGTGTTCCTCTGAGAAGGGCAGTAGAAGCCGCTACGAGTGTTCCTCTGAGAAGGGCAGTAGAAGCCGCTACGAGTGTTCCTCTGAGAAGGGCAGTAGAAGCCGCTACGAGTGTTCCTCTGAGAAGGGCAGTAGAAGCCGCTACGAGTGTTCCTCTGAGAAGGGCAGTAGAAGCCGCTACGAGTGTTCCTCTGAGAAGGGCAGTAGAAGCCGCTACGAGTGTTCCTCTGAGAAGGGCAGTAGAAGCCGCTACGAGTGTTCCTCTAGAGAAGGGCAGTAGAAGCCGCTACGAGTGTTCCTCTGAGAAGGGCAGTAGAAGCCGCTACGAGTGTTCCTCTGAGAAGGGCAGTAGAAGCCGCTACGAGTGTTCCTCTGAGAAGGGCAGTAGAAGCCGCTACGAGTGTTCCTCTGAGAAGGGCAGTAGAAGCCGCTACGAGTGTTCCTCTGAGAAGGGCAGTAGAAGCCGCTACGAGTGTTCCTCTGAGAAGGGCAGTAGAAGCCGCTACGAGTGTTCCTCTGAGAAGGGCAGTAGAAGCCGCTACGAGTGTTCCTCTGAGAAGGGCAGTAGAAGCCGCTACGAGTGTTCCTCTGAGAAGGGCAGTAGAAGCCGCTACGAGTGTTCCTCTGAGAAGGGCAGTAGAAGCCGCTACGAGTGTTCCTCTGAGAAGGGCAGTAGAAGCCGCTACGAGTGTTCCTCTGAGAAGGGCAGTAGAAGCCGCTACGAGTGTTCCTCTGAGAAGGGCAGTAGAAGCCGCTACGAGTGTTCCTCTGAGAAGGGCAGTAGAAGCCGCTACGAGTGTTCCTCTGAGAAGGGCAGTAGAAGCCGCTACGAGTGTTCCTCTGAGAAGGGCAGTAGAAGCCGCTACGAGTGTTCCTCTAGAGAAGGGCAGTAGAAGCCGCTACGAGTGTTCCTCTGAGAAGGGCAGTAGAAGCCGCTACGAGTGTTCCTCTGAGAAGGGCAGTAGAAGCCGCTACGAGTGTTCCTCTGAGAAGGGCAGTAGAAGCCGCTACGAGTGTTCCTCTGAGAAGGGCAGTAGAAGCCGCTACGAGTGTTCCTCTGAGAAGGGCAGTAGAAGCCGCTACGAGTGTTCCTCTGAGAAGGGCAGTAGAAGCCGCTACGAGTGTTCCTCTGAGAAGGGCAGTAGAAGCCGCTACGAGTGTTCCTCTGAGAAGGGCAGTAGAAGCCGCTACGAGTGTTCCTCTGAGAAGGGCAGTAGAAGCCGCTACGAGTGTTCCTCTGAGAAGGGCAGTAGAAGCCGCTACGAGTGTTCCTCTGAGAAGGGCAGTAGAAGCCGCTACGAGTGTTCCTCTGAGAAGGGCAGTAGAAGCCGCTACGAGTGTTCCTCTGAGAAGGGCAGTAGAAGCCGCTACGAGTGTTCCTCTGAGAAGGGCAGTAGAAGCCGCTACGAGTGTTCCTCTAGAGAAGGGCAGTAGAAGCCGCTACGAGTGTTCCTCTGAGAAGGGCAGTAGAAGCCGCTACGAGTGTTCCTCTGAGAAGGGCAGTAGAAGCCGCTACGAGTGTTCCTCTGAGAAGGGCAGTAGAAGCCGCTACGAGTGTTCCTCTGAGAAGGGCAGTAGAAGCCGCTACGAGTGTTCCTCTGAGAAGGGCAGTAGAAGCCGCTACGAGTGTTCCTCTGAGAAGGGCAGTAGAAGCCGCTACGAGTGTTCCTCTGAGAAGGGCAGTAGAAGCCGCTACGAGTGTTCCTCTGAGAAGGGCAGTAGAAGCCGCTACGAGTGTTCCTCTGAGAAGGGCAGTAGAAGCCGCTACGAGTGTTCCTCTGAGAAGGGCAGTAGAAGCCGCTACGAGTGTTTCTCTGAGAAGGGCAGTAGAAGCTGCGAGTGGAGTGAGCTCTTATACCCTGAGGCAATTGTTCGTCACCCGCTGCCTCATAAGCTGTCTCAAATGCCTCCGCAAAAGCCAATGAGACAGACGCTGTTTTCGAAAGTGGTCTACCTAGTGCAGCCGCACCGTGACACACAAACAGCTGAGGCGATTACCTAATCGCTGCTGTGCGCTCAACGTAACACGCCAAGGCGCGCACTGGGCACAGGCGATAGAGCCTTTCCTCTCTCCTCTCCCCAGGGAGGGGGAGAAAATGCCCACAGCTCCACGGTCTGTGATCTATATGAACTCCTATTAGCCTTCGGCATTAAATGCTGGTTTAGGACGTAACACAGGGTATATAACAAAGTATTGAGAAACTTTTGTTATTGACCAAATACTTATTTTCCACCATAATTTGCAAATAAATTCATTACAAATCCTACAATGTGATTTTCTGGATTTTTTTCTTCTCAATTTGTCTGTCATAGTTGACGTGTACCTATGATGAAAATTACAGGCCTCTCTCATCTTTTTAAGTGGGAGAACTTGCACAATTGGTGGCTGACTAAATACTTTTCCCCCCCCACTGTAGATGAACTCTTATTAACCTTCGGCATTAAATGCCGGGTTAGGACTTAACACCGCTCTGCTCAGATCGCCATTAATGGCAAGGCAGTCGGGTCTCGTCGAAAAGAGCACACTAATCACTGACACGCTTAGCAGTGGTCAAAGCGAGCAACAGTGCCGTCTTCATAGACAGCATCTTGAGGGGTATTTGATTCAATGGCTCGAACGGCGACTCACAGAGAGCTTCGAGTACCAAAGCCACTGAGGAAGCGTGGCTCAAGGCATTGGCCTCAGCCGCCGCGTTCCTAATAAAAAACGTTTCACTAGAGGGTGGCTGAAGACAGTGTCTCTGCCAAACACCTCGTGACAAGCTGAAATCGCCGCTGCAAACACCTTAAAGGTGGCGGGCGATCGCTGCTTATCAAACATAAACTGCAGGAACGAGAGTAACCCTCTCAACCCGACAGCTCATGGGGGTCTACATTCTCTGTGACGCACCATTGTGAAAACACGTTCCATTTACTGGCATACACCCTGGAAGTGGAACCGGCACGTGAAACCTGTATGGTCCTGATTACTGAATCAGATATCCCACGGCACTCTAGCCTGTCCCTCTCAGGAGCCAAGCCTTCAGTGGTTGGCTGATTATGGGCAATCGCCCCCCCCCGCCTGAGACAACGCGTCCCGTCGATATGGAATTGGCCAAGGTGGCGCAATCAACATCTGACTCATCTCCGCGAACCATGGAGCCCCTCGGCGATCGGGGGCCCCCAATATTATTGACAGCCCGCCTGATCTCACCCTGGCTAACAGTGGGAGAATGCAGGACAGCTGTGGGAATGCATACAGGAGAACTCTCGGGGCCACGGTCGGTGCGCGAACACGTCCTTCCCCAGTGGCGGTTCGTCCTGATCCCTTAGAGAGAACCATAGAGGACAATGCGCGTTCACACGTGACGCGAATAGATCCACCTCGGCTGTTCCCAAATTTGGAGAACAATGTCCGGGTGCAGACGCCACTCGTCGCCTCGAGGACCCCCTCGAGACATGACGTATGCTCCCACGTTCAAGTAGCCTGGAATGTGTGCTGCTCTTAACGAGCGAAGGTGCTCTTGAGCCCACAGCCACAATTCCTCCGCCGACCGGTGGAGTGCATGAGACTTGACTCCTCCCTGGCGATTTATGTAGGCTACTGTGGTCCGGTTGTCTGACCAGACCAACACATCGCGAACCCCGAAGGGGTAGACGAGAAGTGGGTCAGAACCAGTCGAACCCATGTCAAACTCCAAGAGGTTGATGTGGCGACTCGAAAGAGGCCACACACCTATCGCTTGGGTCTGACATGTCCCTCCCCATCCAGTCAGAGAGGCATCTGTAAACACTGGAATGTAGGAGGACACTTTGCCTATTGGGACTCCGTGCGTGAGAACGCTCGGGTCTCTCCAATAGTTCAGATCTGCACTGAGCGAGAGAGGAACCACCACCAACCGATGACGTTGACGCACTGGGTCAAGTCTTAGTTGGGCGAACCATCGCTACATCCTGCGCATGTGCAGGAGTCCCAGCGGAACCATGAAATGGGCTGACGACATGAGACCCAAGAGTGACATGACTGACAGCGCCGTTACCGTGTGATTCGGACGAAACCTTCTTAGGGCTAGCAACAAGGCTACCCTTCGAGGGTCCGAAATTCGAACCCTCATCATTAGTGTCTAGCTGTATCCCCAGGTAGACAATCTGATGACTGGGCCAGGGCGTGCTCTTTTTCCAATAACCAGCGAACCCCAGATGTGTGAGATGAATCTGTGTCGTGTGAGTGAACGCCAGCTCTGCCGACGGGGCGAGAACCAGTAGGTCGTCTAGGTAGGCTAATAGCCTTATTCCCTGACGACGCACCGGTTCCAATTCCGCCTCCACACATTTGGAAAACGTGCGAGGTGCCAGGGTGTACCCGAATGGCATCCTCGTGAACTCGTAAGCCCTCCCTTGAAAGGCGAATCACAGAAACTTTCTGTGACGCGGCTGCACCGGCACATGAAAGAACGCATCCTTTAGGTCTATGCTCGTACAAAAGTCTCCCTTCTGGACACATTCCAGTAGACGTTTTGTCGTTAGCATTCGGAAGGGCCGTTTGGCTACGCTCTCGATGAGAATGCGTAAATCCAATATCGGCCTCATTCCCCCCGTCTTTTTGGGCACCAGGAAATAGGGCGAATATAGCCCTTTGTTCCTTTGCTCCCGGGGAACTACTGTGACCGTCTCCTTCGCCAAAAGTTCCGTAATCTCTGAAATGAGAGCGCCCACTTTTTCAGGCGTTCTCATCACTGTCTCCATCAGCAGCACGGGTCTGAACTGCACTGACTGAAGGCGTTAGCCTGAGACAGAGCGCCGTCCCCGAATAGCGGTCGCGTCATCATGCCATTATCTGGTTGAGACTGCAGCCTGCTATGTAAGACACTCACTACAGTCTTTATGAGGTAACCCACCTTGTTACCTTTATATCACCTGCCTCGTGTGTGTTCAACTACGCACCCTTGGTGGGCAGAGCTACACTCCGTGGTGAGAGAGAGAGAGTGAAAGAGTTTGAACGTTCTCGGATGTATCATGGAAAAAGGGCTCTCTTGTGACAAAGTCAATTGGAGCCAACTCTTTATTTAACACATCAACAATAACAGTTCCCTCCGTACCCTCAACAGAAGGGTGGGGGGGGCGAATAGTGGGCACAGTCAAACCAGCCACTGCGCCGTCTCCCATTCTCACCCCCTCGCCTCGTCATTGGCGCCGTCTCTTCTGGCCACCCCTACGGGTGCTTTCCAAGAATGCGCTTTGACGACCTCTCTCGACAAACGGCACGGTCGGGACCTCTGGTTCCGCAGGAGGGGCGGGGCCCGCTTCTCTGCTGCCTGAAGTCGCTGCACGACGCCTCGCTGTAGACCTCTGATGATGCGGACGCTAACCGGGTCCACCAATAAGAGCATCGATGACGTCGTCCCCACAGTGACTGTCCGTACGTACCCCAACCAGAAGCCCTGGATTACAGGCAACATCTGCACTGAGCTAAAGGCTAGAGCTGCCGCTTTTCAAGGAGCGGGTCATTAATCCTGACGCTTATAAGAAATCTCGCTTCGACCAAAACACTTCTGTTTTTTATTTCTACCTGGTAGTTAATTGCACTCACCTGGTGTCCCAGGTCAGAATTAGCCCCTGATTAGAAGGAGAGGATGGAAAAACAGAGGTGTTTCGGGCCCTCCAGGACCGGAATTGAATTGAAGAACCCTGGTCTAGTGTGTGGGTAGAGTCTAGTGAGGCGGTAGAGTATGACGTCCGTTTCGGTGCAGTGCCGAGTCTCCCTGCCAGTGGCTGCTTCCTCTCCTCGTCAAGCCTCAAGCGACCCCAAACAGGCCGTCTTCAAAGATGGGGGGGGGGGGGGGGGGGGCGTTCAGTAGCGCGGCTCTGTCTGTCTCTTTAATGGCTGTCATAAAGGTGTCGTTCCACCACCACCGAAGTGGCCATGGACCCTCCCCGCACACACAGCTGATGCCTGCGTTAAGTGGAGAATAGCGGCAGAAAATTCTGGACGCCTCTTCCACTTCCTCCCCAGAAGAGGCTCCGCCGCCTTCCTGGGCCTGGAATAAGGACCGCCCTCCATCATATCCACTTCTGGGTTGGAGGGAATGGGGGCAGCTTAATCTGCAGGCGCTCGGCAGCCCTCTCGATGAGCCCTGGAAAGTCAGAGCGCAGAGAGGCTGTGGCGTATGATGTGGCTACTGAATTCTCAGAGCCTGCATCATCATCACCCAGGGATGAAAAAGACCTCGCCCTTTCCAATGGAAATGGGGTCTTAAAATCATGGGTCAGAGGAATGGATTGTTCCGTTGGAATATCAATTTCTTCCCCAATATCCCTGTCGTCTCCTGAGTCAGCGCCCTCAGATGATGTCTCAGAAGCTGAGGCTAACACTGATAGCACATCCTCCTAAGAGGAATATCCTCCCTGAAAAACGCCCAACGCTCCTTCCTCTCTTTCAATGAAAGGAGGGCGCAGCTGGCGCATAGTGGGGGATCTATGAGGCCGTCCCTGGCGTGCTGAGACCCAAGACACACTAAACATAAGTCGTGGGGGTCAGCAGCCGCCATGGTGGACCAGCGACATTGAACTCTGAAAATAGCTTTTGGGGTTGGAAAATCTCCTGGTGTGCTCATTTTAGGACGACGTCGATGATCTGGAAAATCGACTGCGTTTTCTTCGTCCTGAGTCTTCGTCTTCTTATCGGCTTCTTCAAGTCTTAGTCCAGTCGCTGAAGATAATGGGAGGCTGATTGAGGGGAAGCGTCCCCTCTTATAGGGACACCTGTACTCCTATTGGCTGCAGGTGTGTGCATAATTTTGTCTCAGGCTGTTCGCTGCCTAGGCAGCGGGGTAAACCAATAGGAGCAGAGCTCCCCTATTGGGCGGAGCTCCACGATATAGAACAGTAGTGAGGCTATATACAGGGGGTACCGGTACAGAGTCAATGGGAAATAACAGTAGGGAGGCTATATACAGGGGGTACCGGTACAGAGTCAATGGGAAATAACAGTAGGGAGGCTATATACAGGGGGTACCGGTACAGAGTCAATGGGAAATAACAGTAGCGAGGCTATATACAGGGGGTACCGGTACAGAGTCAATGGGAAATAACAGTAGAGAGGCTATATATACAGGGGGTACCGGTACAGAGTCAATGGGAAATAACAGTAGGGAGGCTATATACAGGGGGTACCGGTACAGAGTCAATGGGAAATAACAGTAGGGAGGCTATATACAGGGGGTACCGGTACAGAGTCAATGTGAAATAACAGTAGGGAGGCTATATACAGGGGGTACCGGTACAGAGTCAATGGGAAATAACAGTAGAGAGGCTATATACAGGGGGTACCGGTACAGAGTCAATGTGAAATAACAGTAGGGAGGCTATATACAGGGGGTACCGGTACAGAGTCAATGTGAAATAACAGTATGGAGGCTATATACAGGGGGTACCGGTACAAAGTCAATGGGAAATAACAGTAGAGAGGCTATATACAGGGGGTACCGGTACAGAGTCAATGTGAAATAACAGTATGGAGGCTATATACAGGGGGTACCGGTACAAAGTCAATGGGAAATAACAGTAGAGAGGCTATATACAGGGGGTACCGGTACAGAGTCAATGGGAAATAACAGTAGAGAGGCTATATACAGGGGGTACCGGTACAGAGTCAATGTGAAATAACAGTAGGGAGGCTATATACAGGGGGTACCGGTACAGAGTCAATGTGAAATAACAGTATGGAGGCTATATACAGGGGGTACCGGTACAAAGTCAATGGGAAATAACAGTAGAGAGGCTATATACAGGGGGTACCGGTACAAAGTCAATGTGCGGGGGGCACAGGTTAGTTGAGGTAATTGAGGTAATATGTACATGTGGGTAGAGTTAAAGTGACTATGCATAGATAATAAACAGAGAGTAGCAGCAGAGTAAAAGAGGGGGTGGGGTGGGGTGGGGGGAACAATAGTCTGGGTAGCCATGATTAGCTGTTCAGGAGTCTTATGGCTTGGGGGTAGAAGCTGTTAAGAAGCCTTTTGGACCTAGACTTGTCGCTCCGGTACCGCTTGCTGTGTGGTAGCAGAGAGAACCGTCTGACTAGGGTGGCTGGAGTCTTTGGCAATTTTTAGGGCCTTCCTCTTGACACCACCTGGTATACAGATCCTGGATGGCAGGAAGCTTGGCCCCAGTGATGTACTGGGCCGTATGCAGTTGCCATACCAGGCGGTGATGCAACTGGTCAGGATGCTCTCGATGGTGCAGCTGTAGAACTTTTTGAGGATCTGAGGACCCATGCCAAATCTTTTCAGTCTCCTGAGGGGGAATAGGCTTTGTCGTGCCCTCTTCACGACTGTCTTGGTGTGTTTGGACCATGATAGTTTGTTGGTGATGTGGACACCAAGGAACTTGAAGCTTTCAACCTGTTCCACTACAGCCCCGTCGATGAGAATGGGGGCGTCCTCGGTCCTCCTTTTCCTGTAGTCCACAATCATCTCCTTTGTCTTGGTCACGTTGAGGGAGAGGTTGTTATCCTGGCACCACACAGCCAGGTCTCTGACCTCCTCCCTATAGGCTGTCTCATCGTGGTCGGTGATCAAGCCTACCACTGTTGTGTCGTTGGCAAACTTAATGATGGTGTTGGAGTCGTGCCTGGCCATGCAGTCATGGGTGAACAGGGAGTACAGGAGGGGACTGAGCACGCACCCCTGAGGGGCCCCCGTGTTGAGGATCAGTGTGGCAGATGTGTTGTTACCTACCCTTACCACCTGGTGGCGGCCCGTCAGGAAGTCCAGGATCCAGTTGCAGAGGGAGGTGTTTAGTCCCAGGGTCCTTAGCTTAATGATGAGCTTTGAGGGCACTATGGTGTTGAACACTGAGCTTTAGTCAATGAACAGCATTCTCACGTAGGTGTTCCTTTTGTCCAGGTGGGAAAGGGCAGTGTGGAGTGCAATAGAGATTGCATAATCTGTCGATCTGTTGGGGCGGAATGCAAATTGGAGTGGGTCTAGGGTTTCTGGGACAATGGTGTTGATGTGAGCCATGACCAGCCTTTCAAAGCACTTCATGGCTACAGACGTGAGTGCTACGGGTCGGTAGTGATTTAGGCAGGTTACCTTAGTGTTCTTGGGCACAGGGACTATGGTGGTCTGCTTGAAACATGTTGATATTACAGACTCAGTCAGGGACATGTTGAAAATGTCAGTGAAGACACTTGCCAGTTGGTTAGCGCATGCTCAGAGTACACATCCTGGTAATCCGTCTGGCCCTGCAGCCTTGTGAATGTTGACCTGTTTAAAGGTCTTACTCACATCGGCTACGGAGAGCGTGATCACACAGTCGTCCGGAACAGCTGATGCTCTCATGTATGCTTCAGTGTTCCTTGCCTTGAAGCGAGCATAGAAGTAATTTAGCTCGTCTGGTAGGCTCGTGTCACTTGGCAGCTCGAGGCTGTGCTTCCCTTTGTAGTCCGTAATAGTTTGCAAGCCCTGCCACATCCGACGAATGTCGGAGCCGGTGTAGTACGATTCAATCTTAGTCCTGTATTGACTATTTGCCTGTTTGATGGTTCGTCGGAGGGCATAGCGGGATTTCTTATAAACTTCCGGGTTAGAGTCCCGCTCCTTGAAAGCGGCAGCCCTACCCTTTAGCTCAGTGCGGATGTTGCCTGTAATCCATGGCTTCTGGTTGGGGTATGTATGTACGGTCACTGTGGGGATGTCGTCATCGATGCACTTATTGATGAAGCCAGTGACTGATGTGGTGTACTCCTCAATGCCATCGGAAGAATCCCGGAACATATTCCAGTCTGTGCTAGCAAAACAGTCCTGTAGCTTAGCATCTGCGTCATCTGACCACTTCTGTATTGAGCGAGTCACTGGTACTTCTTGCTTTCGTTTTTGTTTGTAAGCAGGAATCCGGAGGATAAAATTATGGTCAGATTTGCCAAATGGAGGGCGAGGGAGAGCTTTGTACGCGTCTGTGTGTGGAGTAAAGGTGGTGTATAGTTTTTTTCCCCTCTGGCTGCACATTTAACATGCTGGTCGAAATTAGGTAAAATGGATGTACGTTTCCTTGCATTAAAGTCCCCGGCCACTAGGAGCGCTGCTCAGCGTTTTCTTGTTTGCTTACAGCTCGTTGAGTGCGGTCTTAGTGCCAGCATCGGTTTGTGGTGGTAAATAGACAACTATGAAAAATATAGATGAAAACTCTCTTGGTAAATAGTGGGTCTACAGCTTATCATGAGATACTCTACCTCCGGTGAGCAAAACCTCAAGATTTCCTTAATATTAGGTTTTGTGCACCAGCTGTTGTTTACAAATATACACAAACCGCCACCCCTTGTCTTACCGGAGTCAGCCGTTCTATCCTGCCGATGTAGCATATAGCCTGCCAGCTGTATGTTGTCCATGTCGTCGTTCAGCCACGACTCAGTGAAACATAAGATATTACGGTTTTTAATGTCCCGTTGGTAGGATAGTCTTGATCGGAGCTCATCCATTTTATTATCCAATGATTGTACGTTGGCTAATAGGACTGATGGTAGAGGCAGATTACCCACTCGCCGTCGGATCCTTACAAGGCACCCCGACCTACGTCCCTGATATCTCTGCGACTGATGGGGATTTGGGCCTTGTTGGGTGTCTGAAGTAAATCCTTCGCGTCAGACTCGTTTAAGAATAAATCTTCGTCCAGTACGAGGTGAGTAATCGCTGTCCTGAAATCCAGAAGCTCTTTTCGGTCATATGAGACGGTGGCAGAAACATTATGTACAGAATAAATTACAAATAACGCGAAAACACACACACAATAGCACAATTGGTTAGGAGCCCGTAAAATGGCAGCCATCTCCTCCAGCGCCATTATTCCACGCCATTATTGCAGCCTTTCGCAGGTCGGTGTGCAGCTTTCCACATTTTGGTCACCCCCAAAAAAAGGGGAATGGGAAAAATTGAAATTGCACCACCTTCTGACCCTGCACCTATACACCACCATCTGACCCTACACCTATACACCACCATCTAACCCTACACCTATACACCACCATCTGACCCTACACCTATACACCACCATCTGACCCTACACCTATACACCACCGTCTAACCCTACACCTATACACCACCGTCTGACCCTACACCTATACACCACCGTCTGACCCTACACCTATACACCACCGTCTAACCCTACACCTATACACCACCGTCTGACCCTACACCTATACACCACCGTCTAACCCTACACCTATACACCACCGTCTAACCCTGCACCTATACACCACCATCTAACCCTACACCTATACACTATCCCCCAAAATGCACCAGGCCATCCCAATACTTTGGCCCTAAACGATCCTACACCAGGCCATCCCAATACTTTGGTCCTAAACGATCCTACACCAGGCCATCCCAATACTTTGGCCCTAAACGATCCTACACCAGGCCATCCCAATACTTAGGCCCTAAACGATCCTACACCAGGCCATCCCAATACTTTGGCCCTAAACGATCCTACACCAGGCCATCCCAATACTTTGGTCCTAAACGATCCTACACCAGGCCATCCCAATACTTTGGCCCTAAACGATCCTACACCAGGCCATCCCAATACTTTGGCCCTAAACGATCCTACACCAGGCCATCCCAATACTTTGACCCTAAACGATCCTACACCAGGCCATCCCAATACTTTGGCCCTAAACGATCCTACACCAGGCCATCCCAATACTTTGGCCCTAAACGATCCTACACCAGGCCATCCCAATACTTTGGCCCTAAACGATCCTACACCAGGCCATCCCAATACTTTGGCCCTAAACAATCCTACACCATGCCATCCCAATACTTTGGCCCTAAACGATCCTACACCAGGCCATCCCAATACTTTGGCCCTAAACGATCCTACACCAGGCCATCCCAATACTTTGGCCCTAAACGATCCTACACCAGGCCATCCCAATACTTTGGCCCTAAACGATCCTACACCAGGCCATCCCGGTACTTTGGTCCTAAACGATCCTACACCGGGCCATCCCAGTACTTTGGCCAGAGAACATGTTTCCACTGTTCGAGTCCCAGCCGACGCTTGGCGTTGCCATGGTGAACTTAGGCTTGTGTGCGGCTGCACGGCCATGGAAACCCATTTCATGAAGGTCCCAACGAACAGTTCTTGTGCTGACTGACGTTGCTTCCAGAGGCAGTTTGGACCTCGGTAGTGAGTGTTGCAACCGAGGACAGACTTTTTACATGCTTCAGCACTCGCCGGTCCCGTTCTGTAAGCTTGTGTGGCCTACCACTTCGTGGCTGAGCCGTTGTTGCTCCTAGACGTTTCCACTTCACAATAACAGCACTTACAGTTGACCAGGGCAGAACTTTGACAAACTAATGGTGCCACATTGAAAGTCACTGAGCTCTTCAGTAAGGCCATTCTACTGCCAATATTTGTCTATGGAGATTGCATGGCTGTGTGTTTTGATTTTATACACCTGTCAGCAACCAAATACTCTATCTATATATATATATAATATCTATCTATCTATATATATATATATATATATATATGATATACTACATCCATAACTGGAGGAGTTTCTACAACCAAATTGCGTGTGAGGCAATTTTAGCAAACACAGAAAGTGGCCTATGTTGGAGACCAAAAGTCGCCTGGCTGCTTAGGATTTCAGCAACTGTAATAACTTATTTCTAGCCTAGAATCATCAACTTTACTACTGTTAAAAAAATAAGACTAAATATGACTGTTGATGAAGTGACTGTCATATTAAGACAATTCTGAAAGATGTTTGTAAAAGCATTTCAACATTAAGGATGTAAATTGTTATACAACATAATGGGCATTACCTTTTAGCGAAAATACATTTGATTTCTGCTGTTGTGGGCCTTTAACCATCTGTCTGACTTTGTTGTTCACACAGGAGAGAGACGTAGGGAGCCTCAACAACATCATGATGCTGACGAGGCAGAGAAGAGTCTCTCCAGATCAAAACACCTCAAGAAACACCAGCGGAGTTCCACAAGGAAGAAAACTCACTGCTGCTCTGAATGTGGGAAGAGTTACTTAAGATCAGATTCACTGAAACTACACCTGAGAATTCACACAGGAGAGAAACCTCACTGCTGCTCTGACTGCGGGAAGAGATTCACCTCCTCGGCAGACCTTAAAAGACATGGGAGAATCCACACAGGAGAGAAACCTTATCACTGCTCTGACTGCGGAAAGAGTTTTGTTTCCTCAGGACATTTAAAATCACACCAGAGAACACACACTGTAGAGAAACCCTATAGCTGTACTCAATGTGGGAAGAGTTTTACTCACTCAAGCAGCTTGATAGTACACCAGAGAACACACACAGGAGAGAAACCTTATAGCTGTGATCAATGTGGGAAGAGTTTCCTTTCATCTGGCCGTCTGACTATACACCAGAGAACACACACAGGGGAGAAACCTTATAGCTGTGATCAATGTGTGAAGAGTTTTACTACATCTAGCCAGCTTACTATGCACCAGAGAACACACACAGGAGAGAATCCTTATAGCTGTGATCAATGTGGGAAGAGTTTTACTCAGCCAAACAGCCTGGTATCACACCAGAGAACACACACAGGAGAGAAACCATATGGCTGTGGTCAATGTGACAAGAGATACTCTGATAAAAGATCTCTGATCAAACATCAGACAATTCATACATGAAGGAGTTGTTCCATGATATCAATTAAATAATAATGTCACAGTGTAGAATGTTTTAACATTGTAGTAGGAGTACTTTAATTAATAATGTCACAATGTAGAATCCCCCTGTTCTATTGATTTCAGTGTGATATGGATATTAGCCTCATCAGGGGAAAAATCCAGGCTCTGAAATGAAAGAGTTGTGTTACACTTACCACGTTGGCGACCCAGTTGAATGAAAATGCAACCCATTCAAAATGTGTCTTCTGCAGGTTGTCCTCTAACCAGTGAGGTAAAAGATATCTCCCATTTCCATGTATTTTTTTAGTTGTGTTAGTTTCAACAGCTCGTACAACCTGATTTCCTCCCTAATCGATATCAGTGATTTGGTGCTTGTGCAGTTTATAAGGTGCTCGTTAAAATAAATACAATTAAAATGATTACTATTGTGGCACGTGTAGATAGTACATTTGATGTTTAGGTTTTCAATACATCAAACTGTTTCTGCATATTGGTTATTGATTTGGACACGTTAAAACTGTTTTGACATTGGGCAGTATCCCACCTAGCAAAATGTAGTTGAAAATATGTATTTTAAGTTTGCTGAAAATAAACGCAGTTGACAGAGAGATTATTTTTTTGTTGTTGCTGAGTGTACATTCGGTTTTAGTTGAAAGTGGAAGTTGAAAATATGTATTTTCAGGTCGTTGTTTCAACGACTTGAAAACAACTTAATTTCAACGTACTTGCAGCTTACACATGGACGCAGTATAATAAATTGGTCTATAATCAGTTTTATTAACAATCTTACATCACTCCAGTATTTCTTTACAACATTCAAGTGCTACTTGTCTTTATTCCACTACTGAAGAAGCATGACTCAAATAACCTACTCATATTTCAAACATCCAGCCTGACAAAATATACATTTTTAATTATTCAATGCCTCACCATTAAGTGAATTATTGCCAATACATATTAACAAAGGGGTGATCATTTGGTTTTTATATTTTATATTTACAATTCATGCAACATTTAGTAATCATAAATTATGCAACCAACTGACCATTTTGGGGTACTATTATATTGACATTGTTGCACTGCTTGTAGAATATCAGGGTTCATTCTCAGATGTGCCAACCCAAATGTACTAGAGCATGACATTGGGGACTCGGCCCCGATTCAACAACATGCCTATTGAGTGAACCCTGAAAAGAGAGAGAAGCTCCGCAGTGAGGTGGAAAGTTACTACGGATATTGCAGGAGTTTCCTCTTGAAATCAGACATGTCCGTGGTATGGACAACTTGGTTGCTGATTGTCTCAAGGGTGGGCAGTCAAAAAGATTTGTGTTTTGCATTTAGCCAGTGCGTTGTCATGGATCACAATTTATTTGACTGCACGTTTTTCTGTATTGGAGATGAGTTTTGTTTGGGCTCGTTCCAAGGGGACGAGAGTTCTAGAAGCTAGTGAGTTTTAGAAGCTAGTGAGTTTTAGGAAGACCAAAGTTCTAGAAGCTAGTGAGTTTTAGAAGCTAGTGAGTTTTAGGAAGACCAGAGTTCTAGAAGCTAGTGAGTTTTAGGAAGACCAGAGTTCTAGAAGCTAATGAGTTTTAGGAAGACCAGAGTTCTAGAAGCTAATGAGTTTTAGGAAGACCAGAGTTCTAGAAGCTAGTGAGTTTTAGGAAGACCAAAGTTCTAAAAGCCAGTGAGTTTTAGGAAGACCAGAGTTCTAGAAGCTAGTGAGTTTTAGGAAGATGAGAGTTATAGAAGCTAGTGAGTTTTAGGAAGACCAGAGTTCTAGAAGCTAGTGAGTTTTAGGAAGACCAGAGTTCTAGAAGCTAGTGAGTTTTAGGACGACCAGAGTTCTAGAAGCTAGTGAGTTTTAGGACGACCAGAGTTCTAGAAGCTAGTGAGTTTTAGGAAGACGAGAGTTCTAGAAGCTAGTGAGTTTTAGGAAGACAAGAGTTCTAGAAGTCAGTGAGTTTTAGGAAGACCAGAGTTCTAGAAGCTAGTGAGTTTTAGGAAGACCAGAGTTCTAGAAGTCAGTGAGTTTTAGGAAGACCAGAGTTCTAGAAGTCAGTGAGTTTTAGGAAGATGAGAGTTCTAGAAGCTAGTGAGTTTTAGGAAGACCAGAGTTCTAGAAGCCAGTGAGTTTTAGGAAGACCAGAGTTCTAGAAGCTAGTGAGTTTTAGGAAGACCAGAGTTCTAGAAGCCAGTGAGTTTTAGGAAGACCAGAGTTCTAGAAGCTAGTGAGTTTTAGGAAGACCAGAGTTCTAGAAGCTAGTGAGTTTTAGGAAGACCATAGTTCTAGAAGCTAGTGAGTTTTAGGAAGACCAGAGTTCTAGAAGCTAGTGAGTTTTAGAAGCTAGTGAGTTTTAGGAAGACCAGAGTTCTATAAGCTAGTGAGTTTTAGAAGCTAGTGAGTTTTAGGAAGACCAGAGTTCTAGAAGCTAGTGAGTTTTAGGAAGACCATAGTTCTAGAAGCTAGTGAGTTTTAGGAAGACCAGAGTTCTAGAAGCCAGTGAGTTTTAGGAAGACCAGAGTTCTAGAAGCTAGTGAGTTTTAGGAAAACCATAGTTCTAGAAGCTAGTGAGTTTTAGGAAGACCAGAGTTCTAGAAGCCAGTGAGTTTTAGGAAGACCAGAGTTCTAGAAGCTAGTGAGTTTTAGGAAGACCAGAGTTCTAGAAGCTAGTGAGTTTTAGGAAGACCAGAGTTCTAGAAGCTAGTGAGTTTTAGCAAGACCAGAGTTCTAGAAGCTAGTGAGTTTTAGCAAGACGAGAGTTATAGAAACTAGTGAGTTTTAAGAAGACCAGAGTTTTAGAAGCCAGTGAGTTTTAGGATTCTATAGAAAGAAAAAGGAGAAAAAAATAAGATTGTAGAAAAAATATATTTATTTAGAAATACCTTTTTGGTCTTTAAGTTTGATGTGGGGTTTTCTTTTGGCTGTCTTTTAGGTCCCAGTTGTTGTTGCTGGTCAACTTCCAGTGGACCCCCCCATAGTGTCTTTCAGAACCCCTCCTAAAACCCACCTGTTTAGTTGTGGTTGTTGCTGGTCAACTTCCAGTGGACCCCCCCCCCCCCCATAGTGTCTTTCAGAACCCCTCCTAAAAACCCACCTGTTTAGTTGTGGTTGTTGCTGGTCAACTTCCAGTGGACCCCCCCCCCATAGTGTCTTTCAGAACCCCTCCTAAAACCCCACCTGTTTAGTTGTGGTTGTTGCTGGTCAACTTCCAGTGGACCCCATCATAGTGTCTTTCAGAACCCCTTCCTAAAACCCACCTGTTTAGTTGTGGTTGTTGCTGGTCAACTTCCAGTGGACCCCCCCCCATAGTGTCTTTCAGAACCCCTCCTAAAACCCCACCTGTTTAGTTGTGGTTGTTGCTGGTCAACTTCCAGTGGACCCCATCATAGTGTCTTTCAGAACCCCTTCCTAAAACCCACCTGTTTAGTTGTGGTTGGACCCCCCCCCCCCATAGTGTCTTCCAGAACCTCTCCTAAAACCCCACCTGTTTAGTTGTGGTTGTTGTCAGTGACTTTTTGTTAGTTCCCTCTTCTGTTTGAGCGACGTTTCTGGTTTTGTTGCCGGGGAACGTAACTATGGAATAGAACACGCTTCTATTTTGGATTGGATTCCGCATCTAATTAATATTTGTATGTGTTTTTCTTAGAATGATCTTTAGTCTTTCAGTTGTTATTCTTCTGTTTGTTGTCCTCTTATGTTTGTTGTTGTGGTAAATATTTCTGTTTTATTAGTTTTTTTTCCTGTGAAGCCATTGTGTTGCATCCCATGTCTGAAATTTGCTATATGAATAAAACGAATGAATCCAATGACTGACCAATCAACAGACTCTTATCAAAACCAATTAACAAGTATGTGCAAAAGCAACACATATCTTCGTCCATCTTAGTATGAAAAAACAGAATAAATTCAGTATATCTTCCACTATGTCAAAATAGTGCATGGTATGTAGGAGTGGCTAGCTTTGCACTTGGCTAGCTAACAGTAGCTGCTAGGGGTAAGTTATAGCCTACGTTTGGGTTTTGTTTTTACATACTGGTAGCCAGAGTCGTTCAAGGGAATTCGGGACATGGGTGACTAGTTAACGTTAGTTTTGCTCTCTCTGTGTGTTTCATACCGTGGGAGGAGGGGTTTCTTCGCTGGCAGAAAGCAATGGCTAGCTAATATGCTAACTATTCTAGCTAACTAACTGGCTGAATAAGTTGACGACGGACTCGCTCAAGCTGTCGGGACTAACCCACAACGTTAGACACGGACACGAATGATCTGCTTGGCGTGTTGACATACTGGTGGTTTGTTGTGGCCGAGTATTGGTGCTAAACCGTGTTGTTGGAGTCCGGCATGCTAGTTGGCTGTGGCGTCATATGACTAGGTGCCCTGGACAGTTTTCACGGAAGAATACTGTACCAAGTTATCTAGCTGAATAAACTAAGTTAGTCTATTCCTAGAAAACATTGAACCGCTGTAGTTTACAACAATTATAGTTTCTGAGGTGGAAGTTGGGAGAGTTATATTTGAGTGTTTCAGTGAAACGTAAGTGAGGGAGGCCCTGCTCTCTCCTTTACCAGATGTTTAGTTCATTTCATTCCGATCTCCTTTGCATTATTGTAGCCATTTTCTGTAGCCTGTCAACTATGCCTCTGTCTATCCCTGTTCTCTCCTCTCCGTACAGGCTATACAAACGCCTCACACCGCGTGGCTGCTGCCTCTCTAACCTGGTGGTCCCTGCACGCACCACCCACGTGGGGTTCCAGGTCTCCGGCAGCCTCTGGAACTGCCGTTCTGCGGCCAACAAGGCAGAGTTCATCTCAGCCTATGCTACCCTCCAGTCCCTCGACTTCCTGGCGCTGACGGAAACATGGATTACCACTGAAAACACTGCTACTCCTACTGCTCTCTCCTCGTCTGACCATGTGTTCTCGCATACCCCGAGAGCATCTGGTCAGCGGGGTGGTGGCACAGGAATCCTCATCTCTCCCAAATGGACATTCTCTATTTTTCCCCTGACCCATCTGTCTATCTCCTCATTTGAATTCCATGCTGTCACAGTCACTAGCCCATTTAAGCTTAACATCCTTGTCATCTATCGCCCTCCAGGTTCCCTTGGAGAGTTCATCAATGAGCTTGACGCCTTGATAAGTTCCTTTCCTGAGGATGGCTCACCCCTCACAGTTCTGGGTGACTTCAACCTCCCTACGTCTACCTTTGACTCATTTCTCTCTGCCTCCTTCTTTCCACTCCTCTCTCTCAGAATGACCTTCTTGATCCAAACCAGTCAGGATTCAAGACTGGTCATTCAACTGAAACAGCTCTTCTCTGTGTCACGGAGGCTCTCCGCACCGCTAAAGCTAACTCTCTCTCAATGTAAGTTTAGTATCACTTTTCAACCAACCCTGTGCATTTGATGAAAAATGTTGGGGGAAAAAAGTGTAAGTCGCTCTGGATAAGAGCGTCTGCTAAATGACTAAAATGTAAATCAACAATACATCAAAGGATTTGAAAACTGAAACAAACAAATGGATCAAATAGATCAATCCCACTTTTCAAGCCTGATGAAGGCGTGGTGGCCTTGGTAAACACCACCCCCGGCTCTACCAGGGGCATGCTTGAGGTGGTCTCCCACAGCTCTGCATATGTCATGTTCTGTGGCCGTGGTAAACACCACCCCCGGCTCTACCAGGGGCATGCTTGAGGTGATCTCCCACAGGGGTTATATCTGGCGTCTCGTGGGAAGTCAATGTTGAAGAGATGAAACATATTCCTGGAGTGATTGATGCACGTCAGATGACTCGTGTGGTGAATGAAGAAAAAGTTGTTTTGTTTTTTGATATGGAGTCTCTCCCTACTCAATTGCAGTTGAGGTATATTAACTACAGAGTCAGAGCATTTATCCCAAGACCAATGTGATCATTGTAAAGCTTTTGGTCGTGTTTTCAAGTGTTTGCAGAAGGGAGAATCCGAGATGTTCAAGTTGTGGAAAAGATCATAATCATGTGTTTATAAAAGTGATGAAAATGTGACATGTTGTACTTATGGTGGGAACCATGAAGTCACATCTTTCAAACGCCCCACAATGGTGAAAGAGAATGAGGTGGTCAAAGTCAGGGCTGTCCAGAGCTGGTCCTCTGTAGCTCAGCTGGTAGAGCACGGCGCTTGTAACGCCAAGGTAGTGGGTTCGATCCCCGGGACCACCCATACACAAAAAAATGTATGCACGCATGACTGTAAGTCGCTTTGGATAAAAGCGTCTGCTAAATGGCATATTATTATTATATTATTATTATTATTATTATATGCAGCAGCTGTTAATCTCTTAAGGATCTGACCCTTTTTTTTTCAATTTTCGCCTAAAATGACATACCCAAATCTAATTGCCTGTAGCTCAGGACCTGAAGCAAGGATATGCATATTCTTGATACCATTTGAAAGGAAACACTTTGAAGTTTGTGAAATTAATGTAGGAGAATCTGATAAAAGATAATACAAACAAAAAAACATGCGTTTTCTATTTTCTTCCCCCCATCACCTTTGAAATGCAAGAGAAAGGCCACAATACAATATTGCAGTTTAGGCGCAATATAGATTTTGGCCACTAGATGGCAGCAGTGTGTGCAAAGTTTCAGATTGATCCAGTGAAGCATTGCAATACTGGACTATTTTGTATCAAGTCTGCCCAAATGTGCCCAATTGGTCAATTAATACATTTTCAAGTGCATAACTATAGAGAACATACATTTTGTATTATCATATAATTTTTGTAAGTTTACACACTCCCAGGAATGTCATAAATAATGGATCATTAGCTTATACACTAACTTTCACACATGTTGTTACGAACCCCGTGGCTCTAAACGTCTAGGGTGGATGGACATGAGACCCGTAACATAAACTATGCAAATTAGGAGTGTGGCATGGAACAGTGAGAACAAATAGGACACAACTACCATGAACTACCGTCAAACACACATGGTTTATTTCAGAACACACGGTAAGGGTTTGGGAAAAAGGGCTGAGCAGGACCCAAGAAATGAAACAATAGTGTAAAACCCCCTAAACTGATCTAGCCTGCCTGAAGAACCGCTAGGCTACTGCTAGTCATACAAAAGTACAGTGGGTGGTCCGCTCAGGTCTAACTAGTGTTTTTAGACAGATTTCTTCCTACGGGTAATGTACGCCCAAGGGCAACTAGCTTAAACTCCCCTTTTCCCAGAAACACACAAAGCTACAAAACAGGGTAATCAGCAATAAAGTACGTACACAATACACAGGACACAACAGTATCCACACTCACATAAAGAAATGGCTTCTAACAAAGTTACCAATAGGGTAACCAACAACTTAGTGAGTACACACCACACAGGACACCACCGTGTCCATACTCACATATGGCAAAAATCTCTCTCTCTCTCTCAACAAACACAAGACTGGTTTTTATACAATGGGCTGTGTGATTGAACAAACGAGTAACAGGTGGTGCAATGCACAGGAATGTTCACTGATTGGTCCAATCAGCAGACACCTCAACGACCACCAATCAGGAACATACAGGACACCTGTGATTAGGGCAGAAGGAGAGAAACACACAAAAACACAGGATACCTGTATCCGTAACACATGTAGATGGCCAGGCGGGGTGGGTGTGGAGCCAGAGACAGCAGGGGTTCAAACTGTAGAACCCAGTTCCTACATTTGAATATAAAAATGGATTTTATCAAACAAAACTATGCTACATTTGATCTCTGGGAACCTTAGGATGACAAATCAGAGCAAGATTACTGAATGTAAGTACATTATTTACCTTCAGAGGTGAACGTATCAAACTAGTTGCCGTAATACGTTTTTTGTTGTTGTACACTATCCTCAAACAATAGCATGGTATTTTTTCCACTGTAATAGCTACTGTAAATTGGACAGTGCAGTTAGATTAACAATAATGTAAGCTTTCTGCCCATATAAGACATGTCTATGTCCTGGAAAGCTTGCTGTTGCTTACAACAGTCATGCTAATCACATTAGCGCACGTTAGCTCAACCGTAGTACAGGACAAGTAGAGGTTAAAACGGTTGAGGGTTTGAATGGTGCACTTGAAGAGTGTATGTACTATGCATTATTTTTATTTTGGGTGGATTAAGTTCGTTTCCCAATGGATTTTCTTTTTTGTTTTGGTTTCAACCCGTCCAGTTGGTGGCAGCAATACACCTTTTTGGGGTTGTAGTCGCCATAAAACCCACAGAAGAAGACTTTTGGGCGAGTTAGTGGCAACATCAGACAGACCTGATATCGACCATAATGCAATGTCTGTGGACGTTACGTGCTGAGTGGCTATGACCAAAGTTATCCTATTTAGCTGTACTTTGTAGTCAATGTTGACACTATAATAAATGCTTCTGACTCATATCGATGACACACAGGCGGTTTTCAAAGGGAGTCGTTGTTTTTTTTTAGGGGCAGTCGCTTTTT
Organism: Coregonus lavaretus; assembly: GCF_964263955.1. NCBI lineage: Eukaryota > Metazoa > Chordata > Actinopteri > Salmoniformes > Salmonidae > Coregonus > Coregonus lavaretus. Next base: position 40,114 of record NW_028165795.1, read on the forward strand.
AACATTTTGTATGAAAGTATCTTCTCAACTGCGATACCCACTCCAGTCGGCAGATGGCGATGTGCGTCTTTCAAGGGATGCTACCAGTGTGACGTATAATCTAGTGGACGGGACGTTTCTTTAACAACAACATCTAGTCAGCCACCTAGGTAGCTATTTAGGCGACATAGCAGAAACATTCAATCTCTGGACTGTTTAATGAACACAATTATATCGAATCTACTTTTGACTTCATATTTACGTTGTTGTGTGTTAGTCAGCTAGCTGTCTTTATAAGTTGGCCTAGCACTAGGCTAATGCTAGCTAGCTATTATCGCCGAAACATTGAAGAGCTTTGGACTGTGTCGGTGTGTATTAGCCACTGGGAACACAATTATATCGTATCTACTTTTCATTTCATATTTAAGTTGTTGTTAGTCAGCTAGCTGGCTTGATAAGTTGGCCTAGCACTAGGCTAATCGCTAGTCCTAGCTAGCTAACATCCCCGACCATGAGCTCACTAAGCTACTCTCCTCCTGCTAAAGAAGAGGAGGTCTGCTGGACGGAGAAAGAGGGTCTGTGGCTGAACGTTGTCGTGAAAGAGGAGGAGGAAGAGGAGGATGTCACAGCAATAAAACAAGTAGAGGGTGAAGCTGTTACCGTGAAAGAAGAAGAGGAAGACTCGTTCAGAGTGAAAGAGGAGGAGGATGTTACAGTGAAAGAAGAAGAGGAGGATGCAGTTTTTGGAGTGAAAGAGGAGGAGGAGGAGGAGGAGGAGGAGGAGGAGACAGAAGGTCAGATTATCACCAGTAAATACTAATCTTAATAACAGGGCCACAAACTGTTGTTGAACTGATGTACACATACAGTGGGGGAAAAAAGTATTTAGTCAGCCACCAATTGTGCAAGTTCTCCCACTTAAAAAGATGAGAGAGGCCTGTAATTTTCATCATAGGTACACGTCAAGTATGAAAGACAAAATGAGAAAAAAAAATCCAGAAAATCACATTGTAGGATTTTTTATGAATTTATTTGCAAATTATGGTGGAAAATAAGTATTTGGTCAATAACAAAAGTTTCTCAATACTTTGTTATATACCCTTTGTTGGCAATGACACAGGTCAAACGTTTTCTGTAAGTCTTCATAAGGTTTTCACACACTGTTGCTGGTATTTTGGCCCATTCCTCCATGCAGATCTCATTTACATTTACATTTACGTCATTTAGCAGACACTCTTATCCAGAGCGACTTACAAATTGGTGCATTCACCCTATAACCAGTGGGATAACCACTTTACAATTTTGGGATAACCACTTTACAATCTCCTCTAGAGCAGTGATGTTTTGGGGCTGTCGCTGGGCAACACAGACTTTCAACTCCCTCCAAAGATTTTCTATGGGGTTGAGATCTGGAGACTGGCTAGGCCACTCCAGGACCTTGAAATGTTTCTTACGAAGCCACTCCTTCGTTGCCCGGGCGGTGTGTTGGGCGGTGTGTTTGGGATCATTGTCATGCTGAAAGACCCAGCCATGTTTAATCTTCAATGCCCTTGCTGATGGAAGGAGGTTTTCACTCAAAATCTCACGATACATGGCCCCATTCATTCTTTCCTTTACACGGATCAGTCGTCCTGGTCCCTTTGCAGAAAAACAGCCCCAAAACATGATGTTTCCACCCCCATGCTTCACAGTAGGTATGGTGTTCTTTGGATGCAACTCAGCATTCTTTGTCCTCCAAACACGACGAGTTGAGTTTTTACCAAAAAGTTCTATTTTGGTTTCATTTGACCATATGACATTCTCCCAATCCTCTTCTGGATCATCCAAATGCACTTTAGCAAACTTCAGACGGGCCTGGACATGTACTGGCTTAAGCAGGGGGACACGTCTGGCACTGCAGGATTTGAGTCCCTGGCGGCATAGTGTGTTACTGATGGTAGGCTTTGTTACTTTGGTCCCAGCTCTCTGCAGGTCATTCACTAGGTCCCCCCGTGTGGTTCTGGGATTTTTGCTCACCGTTCTTGTGATCATTTTGACCCCACGGGGTGAGATCTTGCGTGGAGCCCCAGATCGAGGGAGATCATCAGTGGTTTTGTATGTCTTCCATTTCCTAATAATTGCTCCCACAGTTGAGTTCTTCAAACCAAGCTGCTTACCTATTGCAGATTCAGTCTTCCCAGCCTGGTGCAGGTCTACAATTTTGTTTCTGGTGTCCTTTGACAGCTCTTTGGTCTTGGCCATAGTGGAGTTTAGAGTGTGACTGTTTGAGGTTGTGGACAGGTGTCTTTTATACTGATAACAAGTTCAAACAGGTGCCATTAATACAGGTAACGAGTGGAGGACAGAGGAGCCTCTTAAAGAAGAAGTTACAGGTCTGTGAGAGCCAGAAATCTTGCTTGTTTGTAGGTGACCAAATACTTATTTTCCACCATAATTTGCAAATAAATTCATAAAAAAATCCTACAATGTGATTTTCTGGATTTTTTTTTCTTAATTTGTCTGTCATAGTTGATGTGTACCCATGATGAAAATTACAGGCCTCTCTCATCTTTTTAAGTGGGAGAACTTGCACAATTGGTGGCTGACTAAATACTTGTTTCTCATGGAATTGCCCAGCTCCTAACTATACTGAACAAAAATATAAAAGCAACATGCAAATATTTCAAAGATTTTACTGAGTTACAGTTCATAGAAGTAAAGGGGGCGATGCCATGGGTGGGCCTGGGAGAGCATAGGCCCCACCCACTGGGGAGCCAGGCCCAGCCAATCGGAATGAGTTTTTCCCCCACAAAAGGGCCCCCTGTAGCTCAGTTGGTAGAGCATGGTGCTTGCAACGCCAGGGTTGTGGGTTCGATTCCCACGGTGGGCCAGTGTGAAAAACGTATGCACTCACTAACTGTAAGTCGCTCTGGATAAGAGCGTCTGCTAAATGACTAAAATGTAAATTACAGACAGAAATACTCCTCAGCACACCCCTCCTCAGACGATCCCGCATGAAACATGGGACCAACACTCTACATGTTGTTTATATTTTAGTTCAGTATATAAACATGGGACCAACACTTTACATGTTTATATTTTAGTTCAGTATATAAACATGGGACCAACACTTTACATGTTGTTTATATTTTAGTTGAGTATATAAACATGGGACCAACACTTTACATGTTGTTTTTATATTTTAGTTCAGTATATAAACATGGGACCAACACTTTACATGTTGTTTATATTTTAGTTCAGTATATAAACATGGGACCAACACTTTACATGTTGTTTATATTTTAGTTCAGTATATAAACATGGGACCAACACTTTACATGTTGTTTATGTTTTAGTTCAGTATATAAACATGGGACCAACACTTTACATGTTGTTTATATTTTAGTTCAGTATATAAACATGGGACCAACACTTTACATGTTGTTTATATTTTAGTTCAGTATATAAACATGGGACCAACACTTTACATGTTGTTTATATTTTAGTTCAGTATATAAAGTTAGGGACCAACACTTTACATGTTGTTTATATTTTAGTTCAGTATATAAACATGGGACCAACACTTTACATGTTGTTTATGTTTTAGTTCAGTATATAAACATGGGACCAACACTTTACATGTTGTTTATATTTTAGTTCAGTATATAAACATGGGACCAACACTTTACATGTTGTTTATATTTTAGTTCAGTATATAAACATGGGACCAACACTTTACATGTTGTTTATGTTTTAGTTCAGTATATAAACATGGGACCAACACTTTACATGTTGTTTATATTTTAGTTCAGTATATAAAGTTAGGGACCAACACTTTACATGTTGTTTATATTTTAGGTCAGTATATAAACATGGGACCAACACTTCACATGTTGTTTATATTTTAGTTCAGTATATAAACATGGGACCAACACTTTACATGTTGTTTATGTTTTAGTTCAGTATATAAACATGGGACCAACACTTTACATGTTGTTTATATTTTAGTTCAGTATATAAACATGGGACCAACACTTTACATGTTGTTTATATTTTAGTTCAGTATATAAACATGGGACCAACACTTTACATGTTGTTTATGTTTTAGTTCAGTATATAAACATGGGACCAACACTTTACATGTTGTTTATATTTTAGTTCAGTATATAAACATGGGACCAACACTTTACATGTTGTTTATATTTTAGTTCAGTATATAAACATGGGACCAACACTTTACATGTTGTTTATATTTTAGTTCAGTATATAAACATGGGACCAACACTTTACATGTTGTTTATATTTTAGTTCAGTATATAAACATGGGACCAACACTTTACATGTTGTTTATGTTTTAGTTCAGTATATAAACATGGGACCAACACTTTACATGTTGTTTATGTTTTAGTTCAGTATATAAACATGGGACCAACACTTTACATGTTGTTTATATTTTAGTTCAGTATATAAACATGGGACCAACACTTTACATGTTGTTTATGTTTTAGTTCAGTATATAAACATGGGACCAACACTTTACATGTTGTTTATGTTTTAGTTCAGTATATAAACATGGGACCAACACTTTACATGTTGTTTATGTTTTAGTTCAGTATATAAACATGGGACCAACACTTTACATGTTGTTTATATTTTAGTTCAGTATATAAACATGGGACCAACACTTTACATGTTGTTTATATTTTAGTTCAGTATATAAACATGGGACCAACACTTTACATGTTGTTTATATTTTAGTTCAGTATATAAACATGGGACCAACACTTTACATGTTGTTTATATTTTAGTTCAGTATATAAACATGGGACCAACACTTTACATGTTGTTTATATTTTAGTTCAGTATATAAACATGGGACCAACACTTTACATGTTGTTTATATTTTAGTTCAGTATATAAACATGGGACCAACACTTTACATGTTGTTTATATTTTAGTTCAGTATATAAACATGGGACCAACACTTTACTTTTAGTTCAGTATATAAAGATGGGACCAACACTTTACATGTTGTTTATATTTTAGTTCAGTATATAAACATGGGACCAACACTTTACATGTTGTTTATATTTTAGTTCAGTATATAAACATGGGACCAACACTTTACATGTTGTTTATGTTTTAGTTCAGTATATAAACATGGGACCAACACTTTACATGTTGTTTATATTTTAGTTCAGTATATAAACATGGGACCAACACTTTACATGTTGTTTATATTTTAGTTCAGTATATAAACATGGGACCAACACTTTACATGTTGTTTATGTTTTAGTTCAGTATATAAACATGGGACCAACACTTTACATGTTGTTTATGTTTTAGTTCAGTATATAAACATGGGACCAACACTTTACATGTTGTTTATATTTTAGTTCAGTATATAAACATGGGACCAACACTTTACATGTTGTTTATATTTTAGTTCAGTATATAAACATGGGACCAACACTTTACATGTTGTTTATATTTTAGTTCAGTATATAAACATGGGACCAACACTTTACATGTTGTTTATATTTTAGTTCAGTATATAAACATGGGACCAACACTTTACATGTTGTTTATGTTTTAGTTCAGTATATAAACATGGGACCAACACTTTACATGTTGTTTATATTTTAGTTCAGTATATAAAGTTAGGGACCAACACTTTACATGTTGTTTATATTTTAGTTCAGTATATAAACATGGGACCAACACTTTACATGTTGTTTATATTTTAGTTCAGTATATAAACATGGGACCAACACTTTACATGTTGTTTATATTTTAGTTCAGTATATAAACATGGGACCAACACTTTACATGTTGTTTATGTTTTAGTTCAGTATATAAACATGGGACCAACACTTTACATGTTGTTTATAGTTTAGTTCAGTATATAAACATGGGACCAACACTTTACATGCTGTTTATATTTTAGTTCAGTATATAAACATGGGACCAACACTTTACATGTTGTTTATATTTTAGTTCAGTATATAAACATGGGACCAACACTTTACATGTTGTTTATGTTTTAGTTCAGTATATAAACATGGGACCAACACTTTACATGTTGTTTATATTTTAGTTCAGTATATAAACATGGGACCAACACTTTACATGTTGTTTATTTTTTAGTTCAGTATATAAACGTGGGACCAACACTTTACATGTTGTTTATATTTTAGTTCAGTATATAAACATGGGACCAACACTTTACATGTTGTTTATATTTTAGTTCAGTATATAAACATGGGACCAACACTTTACGTGTTGTTTATATTTTAGTTCAGTATATAAACATGGGACCAACACTTTACGTGTTGTTTATGTTTTACTTCAGTATATAAACTTGGGACCAACACTTTACATGTTGTTTATATTTTAGTTCAGTATATAAACATGGGACCAACACTTTACATGTTGTTTATATTTTAGTTCAGTATATAAACATGGGACCAACACTTTACATGTTGTTTATATTTTAGTTCAGTATATAAACATGGGACCAACACTTTACATGTTGTTTATATTTTAGTTCAGTATATAAACATGGGACCAACACTTTACATGTTGTTTATATTTTAGTTCAGTATATAAACATGGGACCAACACTTTACATGTTGTTTATGTTTTAGTTCAGTATATAAACATGGGACCAACACTTTACATGTTGTTTATATTTTAGTTCAGTATATAAACATGGGACCAACACTTTACATGTTGTTTATATTTTAGTTCTGTATATAAACATGGGACCAACACTTTACATGTTGTTTATGTTTTAGTTCAGTATATAAACATGGGACCAACACTTTACATGTTGTTTATATTTTAGTTCAGTATATAAACATGGGACCAACACTTTACATGTTGTTTATATTTTAGTTCAGTATATAAACATGGGACCAACACTTTACATGTTGTTTATATTTTAGTTCAGTATATAAACATGGGACCAACACTTTACATGTTGTTTATATTTTAGTTCAGTATATAAACATGGGACCAACACTTTACATGTTGTTTATGTTTTAGTTCAGTATATAAACATGGGACCAACACTTTACATGTTGTTTATATTTTAGTTCAGTATATAAACATGGGACCAACACTTTACATGCTGTTTATATTTTAGTTCAGTATATAAACATGGGACCAACACTTTACATGTTGTTTATATTTTAGTTCAGTATATAAACATGGGACCAACACTTTACATGTTGTTTATGTTTTAGTTCAGTATATAAACATGGGACCAACACTTTACATGTTGTTTATATTTTAGTTCAGTATATAAACATGGGACCAACACTTTACATGTTGTTTATTTTTTAGTTCAGTATATAAACATGGGACCAACACTTTACATGTTGTTTATATTTTAGTTCAGTATATAAACATGGGACCAACACTTTACATGTTGTTTATATTTTAGTTCAGTATATAAACATGGGACCAACACTTTACATGTTGTTTATATTTTAGTTCAGTATATAAACATGGGACCAACACTTTACATGTTGTTTATGTTTTAGTTCAGTATATAAACATGGGACCAACACTTTACATGTTGTTTATATTTTAGTTCAGTATATAAACATGGGACCAACACTTTACATGCTGTTTATATTTTAGTTCAGTATATAAACATGGGACCAACACTTTACATGTTGTTTATATTTTAGTTCAGTATATAAACATGGGACCAACACTTTACATGTTGTTTATGTTTTAGTTCAGTATATAAACATGGGACCAACACTTTACATGTTGTTTATATTTTAGTTCAGTATATAAACATGGGACCAACACTTTACATGTTGTTTATGTTTTAGTTCAGTATATAAACATGGGACCAACACTTTACATGTTGTTTATATTTTAGTTCAGTATATAAACATGGTCCAACACTTTACATGTTGTTTATATTTTAGTTCAGTATATAAACATGGGACCAACACTTTACGTGTTGTTTATATTTTAGTTCAGTATATAAACATGGGACCAACACTTTACGTGTTGTTTATATTTTAGTTCAGTATATAAACATGGGACCAACACTTTACGTGTTGTTTATGTTTTACTTCAGTATATAAACTTGGGACCAACACTTTACGTGTTGTTTATATTTTAGTTCAGTATATAAACATGGGACCAACACTTTACATGTTGTTTATATTTTAGTTCAGTATATAAACATGGGACCAACACTTTACATGTTGTTTATATTTTAGTTCAGTATATAAACATGGGACCAACACTTTACATGTTGTTGATATTTTAGTTCAGTATATAAACATGGGACCAACACTTTACATGTTGTTTATGTTTTAGTTCAGTATATAAACATGGGACCAACACTTTACATGTTGTTTATATTTTAGTTCAGTATATAAACATGGGACCAACACTTTACATGTTGTTTATATTTTAGTTCAGTATATAAACATGGGACCAACACTTTACATGTTGTTTATGTTTTAGTTCAGTATATAAACATGGGACCAACACTTTACATGTTGTTTATGTTTTAGTTCAGTATATAAACATGGGACCAACACTTTACATGTTGTTTATATTTTAGTTCAGTATATAAACATGGGACCAACACTTTACATGTTGTTTATATTTTAGTTCAGTATATAAACATGGGACCAACACTTTACATGTTGTTTATATTTTAGTTCAGTATATAAACATGGGACCAACACTTTACATGTTGTTTATATTTTAGTTCAGTATATAAACATGGGACCAACACTTTACATGTTGTTTATATTTTAGTTCAGTATATAAACATGGGACCAACACTTTACATGTTGTTTATATTTTAGTTCAGTATATAAACATGGGACCAACACTTTACATGTTGTTTATATTTTAGTTCTGTATATAAACATGGGACCAACACTTTACATGTTGTTTATGTTTTAGTTCAGTATATAAACATGGGACCAACACTTTACATGTTGTTTATGTTTTAGTTCAGTATATAAACATGGGACCAACACTTTACATGTTGTTTATATTTTAGTTCAGTATATAAACATGGGACCAACACTTTACATGTTGTTTATATTTTAGTTCAGTATATAAACATGGGACCAACACTTTACATGTTGTTTATGTTTTAGTTCAGTATATAAACATGGGACCAACACTTTACATGTTGTTTATGTTTTAGTTCAGTATATAAACATGGGACCAACACTTTACATGTTGTTTATATTTTAGTTCAGTATATAAACATGGGACCAACACTTTACATGTTGTTTATATTTTAGTTCAGTATATAAACATGGGACCAACACTTTACATGTTATTTATATTTTAGTTCAGTATATAAACATGGGACCAACACTTTACATGTTGTTTATGTTTTAGTTCAGTATATAAACATGGGACCAACACTTTACATGTTGTTTATGTTTTAGTTCAGTATATAAACATGGGACCAACACTTTACATGTTGTTTATATTTTAGTTCAGTATATAAACATGGGACCAACACTTTACATGTTGTTTATATTTTAGTTCAGTATATAAACATGGGACCAACACTTTACATGTTGTTTATATTTTAGTTCAGTATATAAACATGGGACCAACACTTTACATGTTGTTTATATTTTAGTTCAGTATATAAACATGGGACCAACACTTTACATGTTGTTTATATTTTAGTTCAGTATATAAACATGGGACCAACACTTTACATGTTGTTTATATTTTAGTTCAGTATATAAACATGGGACCAACACTTTACATGTTGTTTATATTTTAGTTAAGTATATAAACATGGGACCAACACTTTACATGTTGTTTATATTTTAGTTCAGTATATAAACATGGGACCAACACTTTACATGTTGTTTATGTTTTAGTTCAGTATATAAACATGGGACCAACACTTTACATGTTGTTTATGTTTTAGTTCAGTATATAAACATGGGACCAACACTTTACATGTTGTTTATATTTTAGTTCAGTATATAAACATGGGACCAACACTTTACATGTTGTTTATATTTTAGTTCAGTATATAAACATGGGACCAACACTTTACATGTTGTTTATATTTTAGTTCAGTATATAAACATGGGACCAACACTTTACATGTTGTTTATATTTTAGTTCAGTATATAAACATGGGACCAACACTTTACATGTTGTTTATATTTTAGTTCAGTATATAAACATGGGACCAACACTTTACATGTTGTTTATATTTTAGTTCAGGATATAAACATGGGACCAACACTTTACATGTTGTTTATATTTTAGTTCAGGATATAAACATGGGACCAACACTTTACATGTTGTTTATATTTTAGTTCAGGATATAAACATGGGACCAACACTTTACATGTTGTTTATATTTTAGTTCAGTATATAAACATGGGACCAACACTTTACATGTTGTTTATATTTTAGTTCAGTATATAAACATGGGACCAACACTTTACATGTTGTTTATATTTTAGTTCAGTATATAAACATGGGACCAACACTTTACATGTTGTTTATATTTTAGTTCAGTATATAAACATGGGACCAACACTTTACATGTTGTTTATATTTTAGTTCAGTATATAAACATGGGACCAACACTTTACATGTTGTTTATATTTTAGTTCAGTATATAAACATGGGACCAACACTTTACATGTTGTTTATATTTTAGTTCAGTATATAAACATGGGACCAACACTTTACATGTTGTTTATGTTTTAGTTCAGTATATAAACATGGGACCAACACTTTACATATTGTTTATGTTTTAGTTCAGTATATAAACATGGGACCAACACTTTACATGTTGTTTATATTTTAGTTCAGTGTATAAAGTTAGGGACACATGTACTCCTTGTAAAACGTCAGCGTAGAGCTCTGAACTATAATAATAGTGTCAGCTGTGTCGCTCTGCATTTTATCTGGCAGGACAGGCCCTCTGTTGATTCTCTGAACTATAATAATATCATCAGCTGTGTCGCTCTGCATTTTATCTGGCAGGACAGGCCCTCTGTTGGTTCTCTGAACTATAATAATACATCAGATGTGTCGCTCTGCATTTTATCTGGCAGGACAGGCCCTCTGTTGATTCTCTGAACTATAATAATACATCAGCTGTGTCGCTCTGCATTTTATCTGGCAGGACAGGCCCTCTGTTGATTCTCTGAACTATAATAATATCATCAGCTGTGTCGCTCTGCATTTTATCTGGCAGGACAGGCCCTCTGTTGATTCTCTGAACTATAATAATACATCAGCTGTGTCGCTCTGCATTTTATCTGGCAGGACAGGCCCTCTGTTGATTCTCTGAACTATAATAATATCATCAGCTGTGTCGCTCTGCATTTTATCTGGCAGGACAGGCCCTCTGTTGATTCTCTGAACTATAATAATATCATCAGCTGTGTCGCTCTGCATTTTATCTGGCAGGACAAGCACTTTGTTGATTCTTGATGTTCACTTGTACAACTGTATATCACTACTATTGTATCTAAATAAAACATTTTAACACATTGGTTAAAAGACTCGGGTCACAAAAATTTAATTACATTGACAATATACCACATTACTTCTTACTTACATTTCTTGTTTTTACAAACATTGCCAAGCATGCTCATTCGTTTTATTTGTTTTGTGATTTTTGGTGTAATCATTTTTACATTTTCTAAAACATTTTTAGTCATTTAGCAGACGCTCTTATCCAGAGCGACTTACAGGAGCAATTAGGGTTAAGTGCCTTGCTCAAGGGCACATCGACAGATTTTTCACCTAGTCGGCTCTAAACCACTAAGCTACCTGCCGCCCACAATTCCCTGTGGCAGAAAAATAGTGGCTGGTATATTCTTTAATCTTTCTGCTACAGTGGTTGGTGGACCGAAAACTAACCAAAACAAGACTTAGAAGACAATTGTCAAAGTTTGTAAAAACATTTAAAAGATTCACTACATTGACTGTGTGACTTTGTCGTTCACACAGGAGAGAGACGTGACTATCGTGGATCCTCTGGGGAGCCTCAACAACATCATGATGCTGACGAGGCAGAGAAAAGTCTCTCCAGATCAGAACATCTCAAGAAACACCAGCGGAGACCCACAGGAAAGAAACCTCACTGCTGCTCTGACTGTGGGAAACGTTGCAAATCTTCATCAGAACTTAAAATACACCAGCGAGTACACACAGGAGAGAAGCCTTATAGCTGTCATCAATGTGGGAAGAGTTTTACTCATTCAAGTAATCTGAAAACACACCAGCGGGGACACACAGGAGAGAAGCTTCACCACTGTTCAGATTGTGGGAAAAGCTTTTCAACATCACAGAATTTGAAGCTGCACCAGAGAACCCACACAGGAGAGAATCCTTACAGCTGTGATCAATGTGGGAAGAGATTCACTCAGTCGGCACACCTGACTGTACACCAGAGAACACACACGGGAGTGAATCCTTATAGCTGTGATCGGTGTGGGAAAAGTTTTTCTCGTATAGAACACCTTAAAGAACACCAGAGAACACACACAGGAGAGAAACCTTATAGCTGTGATGTATGTGGGGATAGTTTTACTACATCAGGCCAGCTGGTAGTACACCAGCGAGTACACACAGGAGAGAAACCTTATAGCTGTTATCAGTGTGGCAAGAGTTTTACTCAGTCAGGCAACCTGAAATCACACCAGAGAACACACACAGGAGAGAAACCTTATAGCTGTGATCAATGTGGGAAAAGCTTTGGTAGAGCTAATTATCTGACTGAACATAAGCAAACACACACAGGAGACAAACCCTACCACTGCTCTGACTGTGGCAAGAGCTTTGCTTCCCAAAGAAACCTGACACAACACCAGAGAACACACACAGGAGAGAAACCTTATAGCTGTGATCAATGTGACAAGAGATACTCTCATTCAAGTTCTCTGATTAAACATCAGAAAATACATGCGGGAGATCCACAGAGTGTGGAATGATCTCCAACACCAGACCTATATACATGCAGGAGATCCACGAAGGAAAGATAGTGATGGCGCTCAGTGACGTTGTAAATGGTGGGGAATAACCAATCAGCTGTGAACGCTTTAGCATGCTCGAGACAACCATGGTGAATGTGACTGCAGGCTACATCAAGTGTTCTAATGGTAAAACGTTTGATTTAATTACATCAAGTGTTCCAATGGTAAAACATCAAGTGTTCCAATGGTAAAACATCAAGTGTTCCAATGGTAAAACGTTTGATTTAAGAACATTGTGTTCCAATGGTAAAACGTTTGATTTAAGAACATTGTGTTCCAATGGTAAAACGTTTGATTTAAGAACATTGTGTTCCAATGGTAAAACGTTTGATTTAAGAACATTGTGTTCCAATGGTAAAACATTTGATTTAAGAACATTGTGTTCCAATGGTAAAACGTTTGATTTAAGAACATTGTGTTCCAATGGTAAAACGTTTGATTTAATTACATCAAGTGTTCCAACGGCAAAACGTTTGATTTAATTACATCAAGTGTTCCAATGGCAAAACGTTTGATTTAATTACATCAAGTGTTCCAATGGCAAAACGTTTGATTTAAGAACATTGTGTTCCAACGGCAAAACGTTTGATTTAATTACATCAAGTGTTCCAATGGCAAAACGTTTGATTTAAGAACATTGTGTTCCAATGGCAAAACGTTTGATTTAATTACATCAAGTGATCCAATGGTAAAACATCAAGTGTTCCAATGGTAAAACGTTTGATTTAATTACATCAAGTGTTCCAACGGCAAAACGTTTGATTTAATTACATCAAGTGTTCCAATGGCAAAACGTTTGATTTAAGAACATTGTGTTCCAATGGCAAAACGTTTGATTTAAGAACATTGTGTTCCAATGGTAAAACGTTTGATTTAAGAACATCAAGTGATCCAATGGTAAAACATCAAGTGTTCCAATGGTAAAACATCAAGTGTTCCAATGGTAAAACATCAAGTGTTCCAATGGTAAAACATCAAGTGTTCCAATGGTAAAACATCAAGTGATCCAATGGTAAAACATCAAGTGATCCAATGGTAAAACGTTTGATTTAATTACATCAAGTGTTCCAATGGTAAAACATCAAGTGTTCTAATGGTAAAACGTTGACAATGATTTCACGAGGCCTATTTCACATGATATGCCTAAGTGCTTATAACCACTAGGCTAATATATAAACATGTTTTTCTTTCGATTATCAACTTATCCCTTTGGAGCGCAACATCACGTTGTTAAAAAACAAAACAGGCGGGGTTTTAGGAAGGGGTTCTGAAAGACACTATGGGGGGGGGGGGGGGGGGTCCACTGGAAGTTGACCAGCAACAACCACAACTAAACAGGTGGGGTTTTAGGAGGGGTTCTGAAAGACACTATGGGGGGGGGGGGTCCACTGGAAGTTGACCAGCAACAACCACAACTAAACAGGTGGGGTTTTAGGAGGGGTTCTGAAAGAGACTATGGGGGGGGGGGGGGTCCACTGGAAGTTGACCAGCAACAACCACAACTAAACAGGTGGGGTTTTAGGAGGGGTTCTGAAAGACACTGTGGGGGGGGTCCACTGGAAGTTGACCAGCAACAACCACAACTAAACAGGTGGGGTTTTAGGAGGGGTTCTGAAAGACACTATGGGGGGGGGGGGGGGTCCACTGGAAGTTGACCAGCAACAACAACTGGTACCTAAAAGACAGCCACCATGAGACCCACTAAATCTGCCCAAGAGGCAAACAAAAGAAAAACCCAAAACCAAACTTAAGCGCAAGTGTAACCCATACTAACGAGGTGACACCAATCGGTGCGCCATACGTGCTAACGTCCAACCTCAAAATATCAAATTGAAAAACCAAAGCCTGTAACACTAGTAGCTAGCTAACAAACTACAGAGGTGTTGTTTCCCACCTTGCCCCATATACACCCAACCTTCTCTGTAAACTAATGTGTAGATTCAAATCCTGTTTCTCTTCCATGGAGCACTTAAGATATATTCATGTGGTGTTTGTTTTTTATGTGATGCATTTGTTATATTCTTTACCTTTTTAGACCTGGTGATTTTACACGATGTTACTAAGTTCTGTCCGATGATTTCTACAGACACTGGATGACCGACAGCCACCTGTAGTAACCTGGTATATTTATGTTAAGTACATTTACATTTACGTCATTTAGCAGACGCTCTTATCCAGAGCGACTTATTATATTTACCAGCACATGGCAGTAGCGTCTCAATACGGGGTTGAATATGTAGTGTTTTATGATGCTTCTTAGATTAAAGACACCGGACACGTAAGTCCCCCGTGTAGCCCAGTTGGTAGAGCAATTGCGCTTGCGACGCCAGGGTTGGGGGTTCGTTTCCCACGAGGAGGGGGGGGGGGAGGGGGCCAGTATGAAAAATGTATGCACTCGCTAACTGTTAAGTCGCTCTGGATAAGAGCCTCTGCTACATGACTCAAATGTAAAATGTTAAACGTAAGTATGTTTTTTTTAGTATTTAATTGTAACTTAGAATAACATTACGGGAATGCACCTGGCGTGCGCTACCTGAGGCTAGCTAACAAACGAAGGCTTTCTGAACACAGTTATATGTCAGACATTTAAACGGCTACGGATAGCAGAAAGCAAACTCTGTATTGAGTCAATACTGCCATCTATTGGTAAACATAATACTTAACATAAATATACCAGGTTACTACACCGCCGAACCTCCATCTTGGCACTCATCTACCATTTGTAAAAAATATTTTGGAAGCTATAGAAATGCATTTACTGTCTACAATTGTTTATTATATTACCGATGTCTTAATGCATACTTTTTAAAAATTATATTATGTGCGCTAAACACAGAAATTGAAAAATATACAGTACCAGTCAAAAGTTTGGACACACCTACTCCATTCAAGGGTTTTTCTTTATTTTTACTACATTGTAGAATAATAGTGAAGACATCAAAACTATGAAATAAGACATATGGAATCATGTAGTAACCAAAAAAGTGTTAAACAAATCAAAATATATTTTATATTTTTGATTCTTCAAAATAGCCACAGCTTTGCATTCTCTCAACCAGCTTCACCTGGAATGCTTTCCCAACAGTCTTAAATGAGTTCCCACATATGCTGAGCACTTGTTGGCTGCTTTTCCTTCACTCTGCGGTCCAACTCATCCCAAACCATCTCAATTGGGTTGAGGTCAGGTGATTGTGGAGGCCAGGTCATCTGGTGCAGCACTCCATCACTCTCATTCTTGGTCAAATAGCCCTTAAACTGCCTGGAGGTGTGTTGGGTCATTATCCTGTTGAAAAACAAATGATAGTCCCACTAAGCGCAAACCAGATGGGATGGCTTATCGCTGTAGAATGCTGTGGTAGCCATGCTGGTTAAGTGTGCCTTGGTTCCCGCTCAGCCCAGTCAAAGCTGTTCGCTGCTCTGGCACCCCAATGGTGGAACAAGCTCCCTCACGACGCCAGGACAGCGGAGTCACTCACCACCTTCCGGAGACATTTGAAACCCCACCTCTTTAAGGAACACCTGGGATAGGATAAAGTAATCCTTCTACCCAACCCCCCCCAAAAAAAAAAAAAAAAAAAATAGTATAATTGTAAAGTGGTTATCCCACTGGCTATAGGGTGAATGCACCAATTTGTAGTCGCTCTGGATAAGAGCGTCTGCTGAATGACGTAAATGTGCCCTTGAGCAAGGCACTTAACCCTAATTGCTCCTGTAAGTCGCTCTGGATAAGAGCGTCTGCTAAATGACTAAAATGTAAAATGTAAATGTTGAATTCTAAATAAATCACAGACAGTGTCACCAGCAAAGCACCCACACACCATCACACCTCCTCCTCCATGTTTCACAGTGGGAACCACACATGCAGAGATCATCTGTTCACCTACTCTGCGTCTCACAAAGACACAACGGTTGGAACCAAAAATCTTACATTTGGACTCATCAGACCAAAGGACACATTTCCACCAGTATAATGTCCATCGTTCATGTTTCTTGGCCCAAGCAAGTCTCTTTCTTATTATTGGTGTCCTTTTAATAATAATAATAATAATAATAATAATAATATGCCATTTAGCAGACGCTTTTATCCAAAGCGACTAACAGTCATGCGTGCATACATTTTTTTTGTTGTGTGTGTATGGGTGGTCCCGGGGATCGAACCCACTACCTTGGCATTACAAGCGCCGTGCTCTACCAGCTGAGCTACAGAGGACCATGGATTGCACTCTTCCGACCACAACCCATGTCGGATGGCTGTTTTCTACTGGTCTACTGTGGCTACAGGGCTTTGTGGTAGACTGTTCCTATGAGAAGCTTTGCTCCGTAGGGAGCTGCTACAGAGGATCCTATGAGAACACTGCCGTCATCAGCATACACCTGGGTCACCACTGGCTTCTCAGAGTGGATGTCTTTAATCTGAATCACCTGTGAAAACAATATCATGAAATGTAGATGTATACCAGAAATGAGCATTACAGAGGGAACACAATAGAAAGACACCCACCCCGCTGCTTTTAGGGCCACTCTAAGTCCACTCCAAGTCCACTCCAAGTCCTCTCCAAGTCCTCTCCAAGTCCTCTCCAAGTCCTCTCCAAGTCCACTCTAAGTCCTCTCCAAGTCCACTCCAAGTCCTCTCCAAGTGCACTCCAAGGCCACTCCAAGTCCTCTCCAAGTCCTCTCCAAGTCCTCTCTGAGTCCTCTCCAAGTCCACTCCAAGTCCTCTCCAAGTCCACTCCAAGTCCACTCCAAGTCCTCTCCAAGTCCTCTCCAAGTCCTCTCCGAGTCCTCTCTGAGTCCTCTCCAAGTCCTCTCCAAGTCCACTCCAAGTCCACTCCAAGTCCTCTCCAAGTCCTCTCCGAGTCCTCTCTGAGTCCTCTCCAAGTCCACTCCAAGTCCTCTCCAAGTCCTCTCCAAGTCCACTCCAAGTCCTCTCCAAGTCCTCTCCAAGTGCACTCCAAGTCCTCTCCAAGTCCACTCTAAGTCCTCTCCAAGTCCACTCCAAGTCCTCTCCAAGTGCACTCCAAGGCCACTCTAAGTCCTCTCCAAGTCCTCTCCAAGTCCTCTCTGAGTCCTCTCCAAGTCCACTCCAAGTCCTCTCCAAGTCCACTCCAAGTCCACTCCAAGTCCTCTCCAAGTCCTCTCCAAGTCCTCTCCGAGTCCTCTCTGAGTCCTCTCCAAGTCCTCTCCAAGTCCACTCCAAGTCCACTCCAAGTCCTCTCCAAGTCCTCTCCGAGTCCTCTCTGAGTCCTCTCCAAGTCCACTCCAAGTCCTCTCCAAGTCCTCTCCAAGTGCACTCCAAGTCCTCTCCAAGTCCACTCTAAGTCCTCTCCAAGTCCACTCCAAGTCCTCTCCAAGTGCACTCCAAGTCCTCTCCAAGGCCACTCTAAGTCCTCTCCAAGTCCACTCCAAGTCATCTCCAAGTCCTCTCCAAGTCCACTCCAAGTCCTCTCCAAGTGCACTCCAAGTCCTCTCCAAGGCCACTCTAAGTCCTCTCCAAGTCCACTCCAAGTCCTCTCCAAGTCCTCTCCAAGTGCACTCCAAGTCCTCTCCAAGTCCACTCTAAGTCCTCTCCAAGTCCACTCCAAGTCCTCTCCAAGTGCACTCCAAGTCCTCTCCAAGGCCACTCTAAGTCCTCTCCAAGTCCACTCCAAGTCCTCTCCAAGTCCTCTCTGAGTCCTCTCTGAGTCCTCTCCAAGTCCTCTCCAAGTCCTCTCCGAGTCCACTCTAAGTCCTCTCCAAGTCCACTCCAAGTCCTCTCCAAGTGCACTCCAAGTCCTCTCCGAGGCCACTCTAAGTCCTCTCCAAGTCCACTTCAAGTCCTCTCCAAGTCCTCTCTGAGTCCTCTCCAAGTCCACTCCAAGTCCTCTCCAAGTCCACTCCAAGTCCTCTCCAAGTCCTCTCCAAGTCCTCTCCGAGTCCTCTCTGAGTCCTCTCCAAGTCCACTCCAAGTCCTCTCCAAGTGCACTCCAAGTCCTATCCAAGTCCACTCTAAGTCCTCTCTAAGTCCTCTCTAAGTCCTCTCCAAGTCCACTCCAAGTCCTCTCTAAGTCCTCTCCAAGTGCACTCCAAGTCCTCTCCAAGTCCACTCTAAGTCCTCTCCAAGTCCACTCCAAGTCCTCTCCAAGTCCTCTCCGAGTGCACTCCAAGTCCTCTCCAAGTCCACTCTAAGTCCTCTCCAAGTCCACTCCGAGTCCTCTCCAAGTCCTCTCCAAGTCCTCTCCAAGTCCTCTCAAAGCCCACTCCAAGTCCTCTCCAAGTGCACTCCAAGTCCTCTCCAAGTCCACTCTAAGTCCTCTCCAAGTCCACTCCAAGTCCTCTCCAAGTGCACTCCAAGTCCTCTCCAAGGCCACTCTAAGTCCTCTCTAAGTCCTCTCCAAGTCCACTCCAAGTCCTCTCCAAGTCCTCTCCAAGTGCACTCCAAGTCCTCTCCAAGTCCACTCTAAGTCCTCTCCAAGTCCACTCCAAGTCCTCTCCAAGTCCTCTCCAAGTCCTCTCCGAGTCCTCTCCAAGTCCACTCCAAGTCCACTTCAAGTCCTCTCCAAGTCCTCTCCAAGTCCTCTCCGAGTCCTCTCTGAGTCCTCTCCAAGTCCTCTCCAAGTCCACTCCAAGTCCTCTCCGAGTCCTCTCCAAGTGCACTCCAAGTCCTCTCCAAGTCCACTCTAAGTCCTCTCCAAGTCCACTCCAAGTCCTCTCCAAGTGCACTCCAAGTCCTCTCCAAGGCCACTCTAAGTCCTCTCCAAGTCCTCTCCAAGTCCACTCCAAGTCCTCTCCAAGTCCTCTCCGAGTCCTCTCCGAGTCCTCTCTGAGTCCTCTCCAAGTCCTCTCCAAGTCCTCTCTGAGTCCATTCTAAGTCCTCTCTGAGTCCTCTCCAAGTCCTCTCCAAGTCCTCTCCAAGTCCTCTCCAAGTCCTCTCCGTGTCCTCTCTGAGTCCTCACCAAGTCCTCTCCAAGTCCACTCCAAGTCCTCTCCAAGTCCTCTCCAAGTGCACTCCAAGTCCACTCCAAGTCCTCTCCAAGTGCACTCCAAGTGCACTCCAAGGCCACTCTAAGTCCTCTCCAAGTCCTCTCTGAGTCCTCTCCAAGTCCACTCCAAGTCCTCTCCAAGTCCACTCCAAGTCCACTCCAAGTCCTCTCCAAGTCCTCTCCAAGTCCTCTCCGAGTCCTCTCTGAGTCCTCTCCAAGTCCTCTCCAAGTCCACTCCAAGTCCACTCCAAGTCCTCTCCGAGTCCTCTCTGAGTCCTCTCCAAGTCCACTCCAAGTCCACTCCAAGTCCTCTCCAAGTCCTCTCCAAGTCCTCTCCGAGTCCTCTCTGAGTCCTCTCCAAGTCCTCTCCAAGTCCACTCCAAGTCCACTCCAAGTCCTCTCCGAGTCCTCTCTGAGTCCTCTCCAAGTCCACTCCAAGTCCTCTCCAAGTCCTCTCCAAGTGCACTCCAAGTCCTCTCCAAGTCCACTCTAAGTCCTCTCCAAGTCCACTCCAAGTCCTCTCCAAGTGCACTCCAAGTCCTCTCCAAGGCCACTCTAAGTCCTCTCCAAGGCCACTCTAAGTCCTCTCCAAGTCCTCTCCAAGTCCTCTCCAAGTGCACTCCAAGTCCACTCCAAGTCCTCTCCAAGTGCACTCCAAGTGCACTCCAAGGCCACTCTAAGTCCTCTCCAAGTGCACTCCAAGTCCTCTCCAAGGCCACTCTAAGTCCTCTCCAAGTCCACTCTAAGTCCTCTCCAAGTCCACTCCAAGTCCTCTCCAAGTGCACTCCAAGTCCTCTCCAAGGCCACTCTAAGTCCTCTCCAAGTCCACTCCAAGTCCTCTCCAAGTCCTCTCTGAGTCCTCTCTGAGTCCTCTCCAAGTCCTCTCCAAGTCCTCTCCGAGTCCACTCTAAGTCCTCTCCAAGTCCACTCCAAGTCCTCTCCAAGTGCACTCCAAGTCCTCTCCGAGGCCACTCTAAGTCCTCTCCAAGTCCACTTCAAGTCCTCTCCGAGTCCTCTCCAAGTCCACTCCAAGTCCTCTCCAAGTCCACTCCAAGTCCACTCCAAGTCCTCTCCAAGTCCTCTCCAAGTCCTCTCCGAGTCCTCTCTGAGTCCTCTCCAAGTCCACTCCAAGTCCTCTCCAAGTGCACTCCAAGTCCTCTCCAAGTCCACTCTAAGTCCTCTCTAAGTCCTCTCTAAGTCCTCTCCAAGTCCACTCCAAGTCCTCTCCAAGTCCTCTCCAAGTGCACTCCAAGTCCTCTCCAAGTCCACTCTAAGTCCTCTCCAAGTCCACTCCAAGTCCTCTCCAAGTCCTCTCCGAGTGCACTCCAAGTCCTCTCCAAGTCCACTCTAAGTCCTCTCCAAGTCCACTCCAAGTCCTCTCCAAGTCCTCTCCAAGTCCACTCCAAGTCCTCTCCAAGTGCACTCCAAGTCCTCTCCAAGTCCACTCTAAGTCCTCTCCAAGTCCACTCCAAGTCCTCTCCAAGTCCACTCCAAGTCCACTCCAAGTCCACTCCAAGTCCTCTCCAAGGCCACTCTAAGTCCTCTCTAAGTCCTCTCCAAGTCCACTCCAAGTCCACTCCAAGTCCACTCCTAGTCCTCTCCAAGTCCTCTCCAAGTCCACTCTAAGTCCACTCTAAGTCCACTCCAAGTCCTCTCCAAGACCTCTCCAAGTCCACTCCAAGTCCTCTCTAAGTCCACTCCAAGTTCACTCCAAGTCCTCTCTAAGTCCACTCCAAGTCCTCTCCAAGTCCTCTCTAAGTCCACTCCAAGTCCTCTCCAAGACCTCTCTAAGTCCACTCTAAGTCCCTTGCTCTGGTGTGTTTCCTCTCTTACAGTAGCTGGAATGTACTGTAGTCCAGCACCATTTACCTATAGCATAGTAGAGGGGTGAATATGTGAAAACAATGTTGGTATATAGTACAGAGATACACTGCTGGTATATGATACAGAAAGTAGTTCACTCATGAAGTTACAATACCACACGGCAGGTGTACAAACCTCAGATCCAGGTACAGTGAGGGAAAAAAGTATTTGATCCCCTGCTGATTTTGCACGTCTGCCCTTTGCAGCAATTCGACCATGAATGCCTGATTCACGCTGTCTCCTCTGAACAGTTGATGTTGAGATGTGTCTGTTACTTGAACTCTGTGAGGTGCAATCTGAGGTGCAGTTAATTGCCGGTTTCTGAGGCTGGTAACTCTAATGAACTTTATCCTCTGCAGCAGAGGAAACTGTGGAGCTGTGTTCGAATACCCATACTATTAAAAACAAATAAAGATAGTCGCACACTCTATGTATAAACTCCCAGTAAAGGTAAATAACCAATAAAGGTGGTTTCTTACCCAATAAATTACTGGGAGTTTAATACATAGAGTGCAACTCTCTTTATTAGTTTTTATAGCTTACAGTTTATTCACCGTTAGCCAGCACCTCTACCCTAAATAATGTTTATTCGAATACCCATACTAAACATACTGTATCCTACATACTTAATGAGTATATACTACATACTATAAGTTCATTTTAGGATTCTGTAAACGAACCCGTATCGTTCCAGTCGAGCGTTCTAGAGCTTCGCCTGTCTACCGGAAGTTGATACTGTTGCTATGCGACCTCTCGCTAGCTTGTTAGCGTAACAAATTACTAGCCGGACGTTTTTACGATTTCGGGTGTGTTCGTAAAATTCAACCTGGAGTGCCACAGAGTGCGCGCTGGGCGTCGGTAAATCCAGAGCGTTGTCAGATTGTCCGTCGGTAAATCTAGAGCGTTTCGTTCTGGCGGAGGAGTCGGGTTGACGGCAGTCAAACACCCCAAGCTAACCGGCTAACGTTGGCTAGCTACTTCCAAACACAAATTTACAGAGAACACTTCACTCTGACCATTTTACTCGCCCTAGCAGAGCTGGTTAGGCTGTTTTTCATTTTTATCCAGAGCGTTGGTGAATGTAACTGTGCTGCTGGCAACAATTTAATTACGCTTTAAAAAAATATATATATAGACTTTTTGTGACGTTGTGAGGCGACGCTGGCGGAGTGTGACGTATAATCTAGTGGACGGGACGTTTATTCAACAACAACAGCTAGTCAGTAATCTGGGTAGCTTGCTAACCAATATAGCCGAGACAATAAAGCGCTTTAGAGGATTTCGGTGTATATTAGTCACTGTGTTTTAAACACACTTCTGTCGTAGTTACGTTGTTGTTATTCGTCAGCTAGCTGGCTGGTTAAGTTAGCACTAGCCTAGCTAGCTAACATCCCCGACCATGAGCTCACTAAGCTACTCTCCTCCTGCTAAAGAAGAGGAGGTCTGCTGGACGGAGAAAGAAGCTCTAGTGAAAGAGGAGAATGTTACAATACAAAAACAAGTAGAGGGTGAAGCTGTTACCGTGAAAGAAGAAGAGAAAGACGTTACAGTGAAAGAAGAGGAAGACGCGTTCAGAGTGAAAGAGGAGGAGGATGTTACAGTGAAGGAAGAGGAAGACGCGTTCAGAGTGAAAGAGGAGGAGGATGTTACAGTGAAAGAAGAGGAAGACGCGTTCAGAGTGAAAGAGGAGGAGGATGTTACAGTGAAAGAAGAGGAAGACGCGTTCAGAGTGAAAGAAGAGGATGATGTTACAGTGAAAGAAGAGGAAGACACGTTCAGAGTGAAAGAGGAGAAGGAGGATGAGGAGGAAGAACAAGAAGAGGAGAGAGATCTGATTAACACCAGTAAGTACTTAGTGATACCTTATGAAACCAGGACAAAAAAAAGACCATGATTGAGGATTTTCATTCAAATGTAAACCATAGAATGGTCATTTTGAGGAAGGATTGTTGACATACAGTGGGGAGAACAAGTATTTGCTACACTGCCGATTTTGCAGGTTTTCCTACTTACAAAGCATGTAGAGGTCTGTAATTTTTTATCATAGGTACACTTCAACTCTGAGAGACGGAATCTAAAACAAAAATCCAGAAAATCACATTGTATGATTTTTAAGTAATTAATTTGCATTTTATTGCATGATGTAAGTATTTTATACATCAGAAAAGCAGAACTTAATATTTGGTACAGAAACCTTTGTTTGCAATTACAGAGATCATATGTTTCCTGTAGGTCTTGACCAGGTTTGCACACACTGCAGCAGGGATTTTGGCCCACTCCTCCATTCGGGGCTGTCGCTGGGCAATACGGACCTTCAGCTCCCTCCAAAGATTTTCTATTGGGTTCAGGTCTGGAGACTGGCTAGGCCACTCCAGGACCTTGAGATGCTTCTTACGGAGCCACTCCTTAGTTGCCCTGGCTGTGCGTTTCGGGTCGTTGTCATGCTGGAAGACCCAGCCACGACCCATCTTCAATGCTCTTACTGAGGGAAGGAGGTTGTTGGCCAAGATCTCGCAATACATGGCCCCATCCATCCTCCCCTCAATACGGTGCAGTCGTCCTGTCCCCTTTGCAGAAAAGCATGCCCAAAGAATGATGTTTCCACCTCCATGCTTCACGGTTGGGATGGTGTTCTTGGGGTTGTACTCATCCTTCTTCTTCCTCCAAACACGGCGAGTGGAGTTTAGACCAAAAAGCTCTATTTTTGTCTCATCAGACCACATGACCTCCTCCTCTGGATCATCCAGATGGTCATTGGCAAACTTCAGACGGGCCTGGACATTTACATTTACATTTACGTCAGTTAGCAGACTTACAAATTGGTGCATTCACCTTATAGTCAGTGGGATAACCACTTTACAATGTGTTTTTTTTGTGTGGGGGGGGGGGTAAGGGAGGGGTAGAAGGATTACTTTATCCTATCCCAGGTATTCCTTAAAGAGGTGCGCTGGCTTGAGCAGGGGGACCTTGCGTGCACTGCAGGATTTCAATCCATGACGGCGTAGTGTGTTACTAATGGTTTTCTTTGAGACTGTGGTCCCAGCGCTCTTCAGGTCATTGACCAGGTCCTGCCGTGTAGTTCTGGGCTGATCCCTCACCTTCCTCATGATCATTGATGCCCCACGAGGTGAGATCTTGCATGGAGCCCCAGGCCGAGGGAGATTTACAGTTATTTTGTGTTTCTTCCATTTGCGAATAATTGCGCCAACAGTTGTTGCCTTCTCACCAAGCTGCTTGCCTATTGTCCTGTAGCCCATCCCAGCCTTGTGCAGGTCTACAATTTTATCCCTGATGTCCTTACACAGCTCTCTGGTCTTGGCCATTGTGAAGAGGTTGGAGTCTGTTTGATTGAGTGTGTGGACAGGTGTCTTTTATACAGGTAACGAGTTCAAACAGGTGCAGTTAATACAGGTAATGAGTGGAGAACAGGAGGGCTTCTTAAAGAAAAACTAACAGGTCTGTGAGAGCCGGAATTCTTACGGTTGGTAGGTGATCAAATACTTATGTCATGCAATAAAATGCAAATTAATTACCTAAAAATCATACAATGTGATTTTCTGGATTTTTGTTTTAGATTCCGTCTCTCACAGTTGAAGTGTACCTATGATAAAAAATTACAGACCTCTACATGCTTTGTAAGTAGGAAAACCTGCAAAATCGGCAGTGTATCAAATACTTGTTCTCCCCACTGTATATTTGACTTTTGTATCTAAAAGCATAATTGAGAAATAATTCATCAAAATGTGCATATATTTTTTAAAACATTTTGCCTCCTTTAAGACACCGAAATGTTTCACCTATAGATAAATATAAACATGAATATTGAAATTGATTTGGCCAATGTTTCAATATATTGTTGAACATAATCATCTATAATCTAGGGGAATACCAACTTTGGAGACGGGGATCTCCTCTACTTTATGATTTGGGGGATTTTCACAATGTTATTTTACATTTTAGTCATTTAGCAGATTAGGGTTAAGTGCCTTGCTCAAGGGCACATCGACAGATTTAGGCTAGTCAGCTCGGGGATTCGAACCAACAACATTTCGGGTTACTGGCCCACACCTCTTAACTGCTAGGCCACAAGTTATGCCACAAATGTTCAATTGGATTGAGGTCAGGGCTCTTGAGTGGGCCACTCAAGGACATGTTACCTTTTTATTCCCTCGCTGTAGCTTTGGCTGAAAGGCTTTGGCTGTGTGATCCGGGGCGTTGTCATGCTGAAAGGCTTTGGCTGTGTGATCTCTGGGGCGTTGTCATGCTGAAAGGCTTTGGCTGTGTGATCTCTGGGGCGTTGTCATGCTGAAAGGCTTTGGCTGTGTGATCCGGGGCGTTGTCATGCTGAAAGGCTTTGGCTGTGTGATCCGGGGCGTTGCCATGCTGAAAGGCTTTGGCTGTGTGATCTCTGGGGCGTTGTCATGCTGAAAGGCTTTGGCTGTGTGATCCGGGGCGTTGTCATGCTGAAAGGCTTTGGCTGTGTGATCCGGGGCGTTGTCATGCTGAAAGGCTTTGGCTGTGTGATCTCTGGGACGTTGTCATGCTGAAAGGCTTTGGCTGTGTGATCCGGGGCGTTGTCATGCTGAAAGGCTTTGGCTGTGTGATACGGGGCGTTGTCATGCTGAAAGGCTTTGGCTGTGTGATCTCTGGGGCGTTGTCATGCTGAAAGGTTTTGGCTGTGTGATCTGGGGCGTTGTCATGCTGAAAGGCTTTGGCTGTGTGATCCGGGGCGTTGTCATGCTGAAAGGCTTTGGCTGTGTGATCTGGGACGTTGTCATGCTGAAAGGCTTTGGCTGTGTGATCTGGGGCGTTGTCATGCTGAAAGTTTCAGCTTTCTTGCAGAGGGCAGCAGGTTTTCCTCAATGACTTTTATGTACATTGCTCCATACTTTTTTCCCTTCTATCCTGATAAAGTGCCCCTGATGATGAAAAAACATCCCCATAACATGATGCCGCCACCGCCATGCTTCACAGTAGGGGTGATGTGCCATGTTGGGTTTGCGCCAATCTTAACGCTTTTTGCATTTAGGCCAAAGAGTTTCATTTTTTTGCCACATGGCTACGGAATCTCCAGTTTTGTTTTGTTTGTTTGCATATACTTCAAAACGGGATTCAAGGTCTTTCTTGAGTAATGGCTTGCTTCCTGGCCAGCCCTACCATACATGACAGATTTGTGGAGTGCTTCGGATATTGTTGACACATGTACACTGTGACCAGTTTTGGCCATAGAAGCCTGTAGCTCTTTCGAAGTTGCCATTGGACTCTCTTGGTAGCCTCTCTGATCAGTCTCTGTTGATCAAACTCCAGGCGGTGCTGTGGTCAGATGACATGAAAGCCAAGTTAACAAACAGATCACCGACCATTTCGAATCCCACCGTACCTTCTCCGCTATGCAATCCGGTTTCCGAGCTGGTCATGGGTGCACTTCAGCCACTCTCAAGGTCCTAAACGATATTATAACCGTGATCGATAATAGACAGTACTGTGCAGCCGTCTTCATCGACCTGGCCAAGGCTTTCGACTCTGTCAACCACCGCATTCTCATTGGCAGACTAAATAGCCCTGGTTTCTCAAATGACTGCCTCGCCTGGTTCACCAACTACTTCTCAGATAGAGTTCAATGTGTCAAATCGGAGGGCCTGTTGTCTGGACCTATGGCAGTCTCTATGGGGGTGCCACAGGGTTCAATTCTTGGGCCGACTCTTTTCTCCGTGTATATCAATGATGTCGCTCTTGCTGCTGGTGACTCTCAGATCCACCTCTACGCAGACGACACCATTTTGTATACATCTGGCCCTTCATTGGACACTGTGTTAACAAACCTCCAAACGAGCTTCAATGCCATACAACACTCCTTCAGTAGCCTCCAACTGCTCTTAAACACTAGTAAAACTAAATGCATGCTCTTCAATCGAACGCTGCTGGCACCCGCCCACCCGACTAGAATCACTACTCTCGACGGGTCTGACCTAGAGTATGTGGACAACTACAAATACCTAGGTGTCTGGTTAAACTGTAAACTCTCCTTCCAGACTCACATTAAGCATCTCCAATCAAAAGTTAGATCGAGAATCGGCTTCCTATTTCGCAACAAAGCCTCCTTCACTCATGCTGCCAAACATGCCCTCGTAAAACTGACTATCCTACCGATCCTTGACTTCGGCGATGTCATTTACAAAATAGCCTCCAACACTCTACTCAGCAAATTGGATGTAGTCTATCACAGTGCCATCCGTTTTGTCTCCAAAGCCCCATACACTACCCACCACTGTGACCTGTACGCTCTTGTTGGCTGGTCCTCACTACATGTTCGTCGTCAAACCCACTGGCTCCAGGCCATCTATAAATCACTGCTAGGCAAATCCCCGCCTTATCTTAGCTCATTGGTCACCATAGCAACACCCACCCGTAGTCTGCGCTCCAGCAGGTATATCTCACTGGTCATCCCCAAAGCCAACACCTCCTTTGGCCGCCATTCCTTCCAGTTCTCTGCTGCAAATGACTGGAACGAATTGCAAAAATCTCTGAAGCTGGAGACTCTTATCTCCCTCACTAACTTTAAGCATCAGTTGTCAGAGCACCTTACCGATCACTGCACCTGTACACAGCCCATCTGAAATTAGCCCGCCCAACTACCTCATCCCTATATTGTTATTTATTTTGCTCTTTTGCACCCCAGTATCTCTATTTGCACATCATCTCTTGCACATCTATCATTCCAGTGTTAATACTAATTGTAATTATTTTGCACTATAGCCTATTTATTGCCTTACCTCCATAACGTGCTACATTTGCACACACTGTATATATATTTTCTGTAGTATTTTTTTTTTACTTTGTTTTTTTTACCCCATATGTAACTCTGTGTTGTTGTTTTTATCGCACTGCTTTGCTTTATCTTGGCCAGGTCGCAGTTGTAAATGAGAACTTGTTCTCAACTGGCTTCCTGGTTAAATAAAGGTGAAATAAAACATGAAGATAGAGCTCTTTGGCCACACCAGTGGTGGGTTAGGCCTTCAATAGAACAATGCATATGCAGAAAATACCTCATCCCTACTGTCAAATACGGTGCTGGATCTTTGATGTTATGGGGCTAAGTTGCTTCCACTGGTCCTGGGGCCCTTGTTAAGTTCAACGGCATCATGAACTTTACCCAGTACCAGGCAAATACGGTGCTGGATCTTTGATGTTATGGGGCTAAGTTGCTTCCACTGGTCCTGGGGCCCTTGTTAAGTTCAACGGCATCATGAACTTTACCCAGTACCAGGCAAATACGGTGCTGGATCTTTGATGTTATGGGGCTAAGTTGCTTCCACTGGTCCTGGGGCCCTTGTTAAGTTCAACGGCATCATGAACTTTACCCAGTACCAGGCTATTTTTGCCGAAGTCCTGGTTGCCTCTGCCGGGAGGCTGAAACTTGGCTGCAAGTGGATCTTCCAGCAAGACCGTAACCCCCAGCACACATCAAAATCCACAAAGAAATGGTTAATTGACCACAAAATCAACACTTTAAAATGGCCATCTCAGTCTCCGGACCTGTGGTTTGAATTGAAGAGGGGCAGTCCATAAGTGCAGACGAAGGATATCAAGGATCTGGAAAGATTCTGTATGGAGGAATGGTCTAAGATCCCTCCCAATTTGTTCTCCAATCTCATAAAACATTTTAGAAGAAAAAGGCTCAGTGTCGTTGTCCTGGCAATGGGAGGGTGCTGGAGTATTGAAAACAAGGGTGCCAATAATTTAGACCTATCTGAGCTTTTTTTAAATGACTTGTTAAACTAAATCTATTTCTCTGAGCAGTTGTATTAGCATAAAGTAATATAATTTATTGATTGATTTATTGATCCATATTTGAAGTGGTTTTATTTGCTGTGGTTTACTATTTACATGTACTAAATTTTAGTCATTTAGCAGACGCTCTTATCCAGAGCGACTTACAGTTTAGTGAGTGCATACATTTAAAAAAAAATATTTTTCATACAATGTTTTAAAGCTCATAATCAAATAATAACCGGAAAATATTGGTGACCTAAAGTTGTCTGGAACACTGTCTAAGGTTTCAGCAACTGGAATAACTTATTGTAAGACACAAATTATTTAAGCCTATCAATTTTACTTATAATGTCAAAAATAAGACAAAATATGACTATTGTTGCTCACTTGACTGTCTTATTGTTAGAATACAAGGATTTGTAAAAGTATTTAATCTGTCTGACTTTGTCGTTTGCACAGGAGAGAGACGTGACTATTGTGGATCCTCTGGGGAGCCTCAACGACATCATGATGCTGACGAGGCAGAGAAGAGTCTCTCCAGATCAGAACACCTCAAGAAACCCCAGCGGAGACCCAAAGGGAAGAAACCTCACTGCTGCTCTGACTGTGAGAAGAATTGCAAATCTTCATCAGAACTTAAAATACACCAGAGAATCCACACAGGAAAAAAGCTGTACCACTGCTCTCAGTGTGGAATGAGTTTCTCTAGATCATATTCATTGAAATCACACCTGAGAATCCACACGGGAGAGAAATCTTATGGTTGTGATCAATGTGGGAAGAGTTTTGCTACCACAGGTAAACTGATTGTACACCAGCGTGTACACACAGGAGAGAAGCCTTATGGCTGTGATCAATGTGGAAAGAGATTCACTCAGGCAGCAAACCTGATTGTACACCAGAGGACACACACGGGAGAGAAGCCTTACCACTGCTCCGACTGCGGGAAGAGCTTTTCAGCATATCGGCATTTAACGCTTCACCAGAGGACACACACCGGAGAGAAGCCTTATAGCTGTGATCAATGTGGAAAGAGATTCACTCGGTCAGCATCCCTGATATCACACCAGAGAACCCACACCGGAGAGAAGCCTTATGGTTGTGATCGGTGTGAGAAGAGATTTTCCTTTTCAAGCAGCCTGACTTGTCATAAGCGAACCCACACTGGAGAGAAACCTTACCACTGCTCTGACTGTGGGGTGAGTTTTGCTACCTCAGGCAACCTGGTAGTACACCAGAGAACACACACTGGTTATAAACCTCATAGCTGTGATCAGTGTGAGAATAGATACTCTGATTCAAGGTCTCTGATTAAACATCAGGAAATACATCATTCCACAGAGTGTGGAATGATCACCAATACCAGACCTGGGTAGCAGAACACAGAGTGTGGAATGATCGCCAATACCAGACCTGGGTAGCAGAACACAGAGTGTGTGGAATGATCGCCAATACCAGACCTGGGTAGTAGAACACAGAGTGTGGAATGACCTCCAACACCAGACCTGGGTATTAGAACACAGAGTGTGGAATGATCTCTACAGGCTACCGACACACCACCACAGTAGACCACACCACCACAGTAGACCACACCACCACAGTAGACCACACCACCACAGCAGTAACACCACCACAGTAGTAACACCACCACAGCAGTAACACCACCACAGCAGTAACACCACCACAGTAGACCACACCACCACAGTAGTAACACCACCACAGTAGACCACACCACCACAGTAGACCACACCACCACAGTAGACCGCACCACCACAGTAGACCACACCACCACAGTAGGAACACCACCACAGCAGTAACACCACCACAGCAGTAACACCACCACAGCAGTAACACCACCACAGCAGTAACACCAACACAGCAGTAACACCACCACAGCAGTAACACCACCACAGTAGTCCACACCACCACAGTAGTCCACACCACCACAGTAGTCCACACCACCACAGTAGACCACACCACCACAGCAGTAACACCACCACAGCAGTAACACCACCACAGTAGTCCACACCACCACAGTAGTCCACACCACCACAGTAGTCCACACCACCACAGTAGTAACACCACCACAGCAGTAACACCACCACAGCAGTAACACCACCACAGCAGTAACACCACCACAGTAGTCCACACCACCACAGTAGTAACACCACCACAGCAGTAACACCACCACAGCAGTAACACCACCACAGTAGTAACACCACCACAGTAGTCCACACCACCACAGTAGTCAACACCACCACAGCAGTAACACCACCACAGCAGTAACACCACCACAGCAGTAACACCACCACAGCAGTAACACCACCACAGTAGTAACACCACCACAGTAGTCCAAACCACCACAGTAGTCCACACCACCACAGTAGTAACACCACCACAGCAGTAACACCACCACAGCAGTAACACCACCACAGCAGTAACACCACCACAGTAGTCCACACCACCACAGTAGTAACACCACCACAGCAGTAACACCACCACAGCAGTAACACCACCACAGTAGTAACACCACCACAGTAGTCCACACCACCACAGTAGTAACACCACCACAGTAGACCACACCACCACAGTAGTAACACCACCACAGTAGTAACACCACCACAGTAGTCCACACCACCACAGTAGTAACACCACCACAGTAGACCACACCACCACAGTAGTAACACCACCACAGTAGACCACACCACCACAGCAGTAACACCACCACAGTAGTAACACCACCACAGTAGTCCACACCACCACAGTAGTCCACACCACCACAGTAGTAACACCACCACAGTAGTCCACACCACCACAGTAGTCCACACCACCACAGTAGTCCACACCACCACAGTAGTAACACCACCACAGTAGTAACACCACCACAGTAGACCACACCACCACAGTAGTAACACCACCACAGTAGTAACACCACCACAGTAGACCACACCACCACGGTAGACCACACCACCACAGTAGTCCACACCACCACAGTAGTCCACACCACCACAGCAGTAACACCACCACAGCAGTAACACCACCACAGCAGTAACACCACCACAGTAGTTCACACCACCACAGCAGTAACACCACCACAGCAGTAACACCACCACAGCAGTAACACCACCACAGTAGTCCACACCACCACAGTAGTAACACCACCACAGTAGTCTACACCACCACAGTAGTCCACACCACCACAGTAGTCCACACCACCACAGTAGTAACACCACCACAGTAGTAACACCACCACAGTAGACCACACCACCACAGTAGTAACACCACCACAGTAGTAACACCACCACAGTAGTAACACCACCACAGTAGTCCACACCACCACAGTAGTCCACACCACCACAGTAGTAACACCACCACAGTAGTAACACCACCACAGTAGACCACACCACCACAGTAGTAACACCACCACAGTAGTAACACCACCACAGTAGACCACACCACCACGGTAGACCACACCACCACAGTAGTCCACACCACCACAGTAGTCCACACCACCACAGCAGTAACACCACCACAGCAGTAACACCACCACAGCAGTAACACCACCACAGTAGTCCACACCACCACAGTAGTAACACCACCACAGTAGTCTACACCACCACAGTAGACCACACCACCACAGTAGTAACACCACCACAGTAGTAACACCACCACAGTAGTAAAACCACCACAGTAGACCACACCACCACGGTAGACCACACCACCACAGTAGACCACACCACCACAGTAGACCACACCACCACAGTAGACCACACCACCACAGTAGGAACACCACCACAGTAGTCTACACCACCACGGTAGTAAAACCACCACAGTAGACCACACCACCACAGTAGACCACACCACCACAGTAGTAACACCACCACGGTAGTAACACCACCACGGTAGTAACACCACCACGGTAGTAACACCACCACAGCAGTAACACCACCACAGCAGTAACACCACCACAGTAGTAACACCACCACAGTAGTCCACACCACCACAGTAGTAACACCACCACAGTAGACCACACCACCACATTTGACCACACAACCACAGCAGTAACACCACCACAGTAGTAACACCACCACGGTAGTAACACCACCACAGTAGTAACACCACCACAGTAGTAACACCACCACAGCAGTAACACCACCACAGTAGTAACACCACCACAGTAGACCACACCACCACATTAGACCACACAACCACAGTAGTAACACCACCACAGTAGACCACACCACCACAGTAGACCACACCACCACATTAGACCACACAACCACAGTAGTAACACCACCACAGTAGACCACACCACCACAGTAGACCACACCACCACAGTAGACAACACCACCACAGTAGACCACACCACCACAGTAGTAACACCACCACAGCAGTAACACCACCACAGCAGACCACACCACCACAGTAGACCACACCACCACAGCAGTAACACCACCACAGTAGTAACACCACCACAGTAGTAACACCACCACTACATGTGTTTGGTACTGGGGGAACAGAATCAGTCCACTCTGTTATAATCTCCACCCGGCACAGCCAGAAGAGGACTGGCCACCCCTCATAGCCTGGTTCCTCTCTAGGTTTCTTCCTAGGTTTTCGCCTTTCTAGGGAGTTTTTCCTAGCCACCGTGCTTCTACACCTGCATTACTAGCTGTTTGGGGTTTTAGGCTGGGTTTCTGTACAGCACTTCGAGATATTAGCTGATGTAAGAAGGGCTATATAAAATAAAATTGATTGATTGATTGATACATGTGTTTGGTACTGGGGGAACAGAATCAGTCCACTACATGTGTTTGGTACTGGGGGAACAGAATCAGTCCACTACATGTGTTTGGTACCGGGGGAACAGAATCAGTCCACTACATGTGTTTGGTACCGGGGGAACAGAATCAGTCCACTACATGTGTTTGGTACCGGGGGAACAGAATCAGTCCACTACATGTGTTTGGTACCGGGGGAACAGAATCAGTCCACTACATGTGTTTGGTACTGGGGGAACAGAATCAGTCCACTACATGTGTTTGGTACTGGGGGAGCAGAATCAGTCCACTACATGTGTTTGGTACTGGGGGAACAGAATCAGTCCACTACATGTGTTTGGTACTGGGGGAACAGAATCAGTCCACTACATGTGTTTGGTACTGGGGGAACAGAATCAGTCCACTACATGTGTTTGGTACTGGGTGAGCAGAATCAGTCCACTACATGTGTTAGGTACTGGGGGAACAGGATGGAGGAATGTGTGTACGTGTTGCATTCGTGTGTGTGTAATAGGTGTGTGAACAATGAATTTGCATGAATCAAATAATTTTTCCTTATATGTTACATTTCATATAATGTTATAACATATTATTTTTTAAATAAAGAAAACAATCATTGAAAGTGATTAACTTTTTTGTCTGAAAATCAAATGAAGTTTTTCCTTAACTGCGTTACCCACTCCAGTCAGCAGATGGCGAAACGCTTCTTCTGCAGCGATATGGCCACTGCCTCCAACCACCTCAGAAGCTTTTTAGACCGTTTCTGGGTATATTAGCCACTGTGTTTTAAACACATTTTGTCATATATAACGTTACTGGTTACCCTATTTAATTTAATATTTACGTTGTTGTTGTTAGCTAGCTGTCTCGTTAAGTTAGCACTAGTCCAGTAGCTAATGCTAACTAGCTAGCTAACATCCCCCGACCATGAGCTCACTAAGCTACTCTCCTCCTGCTAAAGAAGAGGAGGTCTGCTGGACAGTGGCGGCTCCTGAAAAAATTCTCAGGGGGGGCAATTTTTCTGATGATTTAGTTGACCTACACACATTTTTAAAAATATATGTCCAGCAACAACATGAAGACAGGGGCAGCATATAAGTCAATACCAGAAGCATTTATTGACTGATCTCAAAAGTGTTGGTTTACCAGGGTTGGTGGAGCCCTCAGTTTCATCTTTGCCTCGCAAAGCTAACTCAAACACTCCGCAAAACTTCACACACTGGATTAGCCGGCTGAGGATGTGGCGGTTCTTGCTAATGTCGTAGTAAATATATTTGTTATAGTGAATATGGAATATGATATGTTGAGTAAAATGTTGTGCTAAGATCTATTTAGGTCAGGAGCTGGTTATAAGTTCTGTTCCTATCCAATAACAATGGACAAAAGGGTCCTATCTTGTCAGCCTTGTCAGTTTCAGTTCTCCAGTAAACTTGTGATTATCAACACTAACCTCATCGTTGTGGCGGCGGACAGCTAGCCTGTATCCCTCATCCAGTTGAGTAGCAATGTTCACTCTCCCCAAAGCAATCTCAAACAGCTATCCATGTGGGTCTTTGACAGCTCATGTTTCTTAATCTTTCCTGAAAGATGGTGCATGTCCGTTACACACCAGTCGCTGTCCAAGCGGTGCTGTCTGCCGTGCCGCCATCAGGGTGAAAGAGTAAGCAGGGGTAGCAGAAAACTGCATTAGCTACATCGCAGCCTGCTAGCCAGGTTTTTCGTTCATACCAATTTTTGGAAAATCCTCGGGTGTAGGACTTCCCCCCTTTAGTAGAAACCTGTTGAATTATTAAATTTGGTCTGGGAGGTCCTAATTGTTTCGTTGCCAATTTATCTTCATTTGTTCGCCGACAAAAAGGAACTTCTTTCAAAGACACAATCGAGTTGCACTGAAGCCTAGCCATTTTGATAGTAGTAGTGAATTGATTGACGCTGCTACCCGTTCTTTTCTTAGTTACGTTCATGGTTACGTTACGTA
The DNA here is from genome assembly GCF_964263955.1 of Coregonus lavaretus. Lineage (NCBI taxonomy): Eukaryota > Metazoa > Chordata > Actinopteri > Salmoniformes > Salmonidae > Coregonus > Coregonus lavaretus. The sequence goes on from NW_028165795.1 coordinate 76,451, forward strand.
TGACGAAAGCGCGTAAGTGCAAGCCCTCAGAAACCCATAGAGATTGTATTGAAAGCTCTGATATTTGAAAAAAATAGATTTTACATGGGAGTCTATGACAGACTTCTGGGCGATTTTCAACCTGACTGAAATCGCCCCAAAAGGGGGGGGGGGGGGGGGGGGGGGGGCATTTGAAGCACGACTTTAGCCTGATTGGACATTTAGTGGCACTGTGGCAGATCAGGCGTCTAGATTACAACACTGATAACTACTGTTGCCGTGATATAATTGATTAGAAAAAAAATCCCTTCCTTTTCCCGTTTGGCAGTGCGTCGCCCATATCGCCCTATTGAACACACCGCCCCTGCTGCTGGACGGAGAAAGAGGGTCTAGTGAAAGAGGAGGAGGATGTTACAATAAACATAACCGAAACGTTCAAGCTCTTTAGACGCTTTGGGTGTATATTAGCTACTGTGTTTTAAACACACTTCTGTCGTCAAGTTAGTTATCCCATTTAATTTCATATTTACGGTGTTGTTGTTATTGGTCAGCTAGCTAGCTGGCCGGTTAAGTTAGCACTAGCCTAGCTAGCTAACATCCCCGACCATGAGCTCACTAAGCTACTCTCCTCCTGCTAAAGAAGAGGAGGTCTGCTGGACGGAGAAAGAAGCTCTAGTGAAAGAGGAGGAGGAAGAGGAGGATGTTACAATACAAAAACAAGTAGAGGGTGAAGCTGTTACCGTGAAAGAAGAAGAGAAAGACGTTACTGTGAAAGAGGAGGGGGAGATGACATTGGAGGAGGAGGAAGAAGAACAGGAGGAGACCGGAGACTGATTAACACCAGTAAGTAATATACAGTATTCAGACCCCTTGACCTTTTACGTTACAGCCTTATTCTAAAATTGAATAAATATTTGTTATTTTTTCATCAATCTACACACAATACCCCATAATGACAAAGTGAAAACAGGTTTTTAGAAAATTTGGCAAGTGTATTAAAATTTAAAAACAGAAATACCTTATTTACATAAGTATTCAGACCCTTTGCTATGAGACTCGAAATTGAGCTAAGGTTCATCCTGTTTCCATTGATTAACCTTGAGATGTTTCTACAACTTGATTGGACTCCACCTGCGGTAAATTCAATTGATTGGACATGATTTGGAAAGGCACACACCTGTCTATATAAGGTCCCACAGTTGACAGTGCATGTCAGAGCAAAAACCAAGCCATGAGGTCAAAGGAATTGTCCGTAGAGCTCCGAGACAAGATTGTGTCGAGGCACAGATCTGGGGAAGGGTACCAAAACATTTCTGCAGCATTGAAGGTCCCCAAGAACACAGTGGCCTCCATCATTCTTGAATGGAAGAAGTTTAGAACCACAAAGACTCTTCCTTGAGCTGGCCGCCCGGCCAAACTGAGCAATCGGGGGAGAAGGGCCTTGGTCAGGGAGGTGACCAAGAACCCGATGGTCACTTTGAGAGAGCTCCAGAGTTCCTCTCTGGAAATGAAACCAAGATTGAACTCTTTGGCCTAATGCCAAGTGTCATGTCTGGAGGAAACCTGGCATCATCCCAACGGCGAAGCAAGGTGGTGGCAGCATCATGCTGTGGGGATGTTTTTCAGCGGCAGGGTCTGGGAGATTTGTCTGGATCGAGGGAAAGATGAACGGAGCAAAGTACAGAGAGATCCTTGATGAAAACCTGCTCCAGAGCGCTCAGGACCTCAGACTGGGGCGAAGGTTCACCTTCCAACAGGACAACGATCCTAAGCACACAGCCAAGACAATGCAGGAGTGGCTTCGGGACAAGTCTCTGAATGTCCTTGAGTGGCCCAGCCAGAGACCGGACTTGAACCCGATCGAACATCTCTGGAGAGACCTGAAAATAGCTGTGAAACTCCCCAAATACAGGTGTGCCAAGCTTGTAGCTGTACATCAAACAGGCTCATTCTGTTCAGGACCCACTCAAGTGTTTTAATCCTATATCTCTTGACACATTCATGAAAAGTCATGGCCTCTAGACCTTCAAGCTGCATAGTGGACCCTATTCCAACTAAACTACTGAAAGAGCTACTTCCTGTGCTTGGCCCTCCTATGTTGAACATAATAAAAGGCTCCCTATCCGCCTGATCTGAACCAAACTCACTAAAAGTGGCAGTAATAAAGCCTCTCTTGAAAAAGCCAAACCTTGACCCAGAAAATGTTTTTTAAAACTCGGCCTATATCGAATCTCCCATTCCTCTCAAAAAGTTTAGAAAAAGCAGTCGTGTTGCAACTCACTGCCTTCCCGAAGACAAATAATGTACATGAAACGCTTCAGTCTGGTTTTAGACCCCATCATAGTACTGAGACGGCACTCGTGAAGGTGGTAAATTACCTTTTAATGGCGTCAGACCAAGGCTCTGCATCTGTCCTCTTGCTCCTAAACCTTTGTGCTGCTTTGACGCCATCGATCACCACATTCTTTTGGAGAGATTGGAAACCTTAATTGGTCCACACGGACAAGTTCTTTCCTGGTTTAGATCTTATCTGTCAGAAAGATATCAGTTCGTCTCTGTGGATGGTTTGTCATCTGACAAATCAATTGTAAGTTTCGGTGTTCCTCAAGGTTCCGTTTTAGGACCACTATTGTTTTCACTGTATATTCTACCTCTTGGTGATGTCATTCAGAAACACAATGTTAACTTTCATTGCTATGCGGACGACACACAGCTCTACATTTCGATGAAACATGGTGAAGCCCCAAAATGGCCTACCCTGGAAGCCTGTGTTTCAGACATAAGGAAGTGGATGGCTGAATTTGTTTTCCTTTTCAACTCGGACAAAACAAGAGATGCTAGTTTTACGTCCAAAGAAACAAAGAGATCTTCTGTTGGATCTGACAATTAATCTTGATGGTTGTACAGTCGTCTCAAAAAAAAAACTGTGAAGGACCTCCATTTGATATTGCCATTTTTGATTTCAACCCTCCTATCACTGGTTGTACTGTTGATGACGTGATCTGTGATGGAGGTGATGATGACGATGGTTTAGAAGTAATAAACGTGTTTAATGATGAATGTGGTGAAGAGTATTTGCATTACATCCTGCTACATATGATCAGACTGGATGTCTGCTTAGGCGTTCTGTCCAGAGGGAGCTCCCCTCCTACAGATGATCAGACTGGATGTCTGCTTAGGCGTTCCGTCCAGAGGGAGCTCCCCTCCTACAGATGATCAGACTGGATGTCTGCTTAGGCGTTCCGTCCAGAGGGAGCTCCCCTCCTACAGATGATCAGACTGGATGTCTGCTTAGGCGTTCTGTCCAGAGGGAGCTCCCCTCCTACAGATGATCAGACTGGATGTCTGCTTAGGCGTTCCGTCCAGAGGGAGCTCCCCCTCCTACAGATGATCAGACTGGATGTCTGCTTAGGCGTTCCGTCCAGAGGGAGCTCCCCTCCTACAGATGATCAGACTGGATGTCTGCTTAGGCGTTCTGTCCAGAGGGAGCTCCCCTCCTACAGATGATCAGACTGGATGTCTGCTTAGGCGTTCCGTCCAGAGGGAGCTCCCCTCCTACAGATGATCAGACTGGATGTCTGCTTAGGCGTTCTGTCCAGAGGGAGCTTCCCTCCTACAGATGATCAGACTGGATGTCTGCTTAGGCGTTCTGTCCAGAGGGAGCTCCCCTCCTACAGATGATCAG
>NW_028165794.1:0-30000 GCF_964263955.1 Coregonus lavaretus
ATAGGACTGGGTTAGACTGGGCTATAGGGCTGGGTTAGACTGGGCTATAGGACTGGGTTAGACTGGGTTATAGGACTGGGTTAGTCTGGGGTATAGGGACGGGTTAGTCTGAGGTATAGGGACGGGTTAGTCTGGAGTATAGGGCTGGGTTAGTCTGGGGTATAGGGCTGGGTTAGTCTGAGGTATAGGGACGGGTTAGTCTGGGGTATAGGGACGGGTTAGTCTGGGGTATAGGGCTGGGTTAGTCTGGGGTATAGGGACGGGTTAGTCTGGGGTATAGGGACGGGTTAGTCTGGGGTATAGGGACGGGTTAGTCTGGGGTATAGGGACGGGTTAGTCTGAGGTATAGGGACGGGTTAGTCTGGGGTATAGGGACGGGTTAGTCTGAGGTATAGGGACGGGTTAGTCTGGGGTATAGGGACGGGTTAGTCTGGGGTATAGGACTGGGTTAGTCTGGGGTATAGGGACGGGTTAGTCTGGGGTATAGGGACGGGTTAGTCTGGGGTATAGGGACGGGTTAGTCTGGGGTATAGGGACGGGTTAGTCTGGGGTATAGGGACGGGTTAGTCTGAGGTATAGGACTGGGTTAGTCTGGGGTATAGGACTGGGTTAGTCTGGGGTATAGGGACGGGTTAGTCTGAGGTATAGGGACGGGTTAGTCTGGGGTATAGGGACGGGTTAGTCTGGGGTATAGGGACGGGTTAGTCTGGGCTATAGGGCTGGGTTAGACTGGGTTATAGGGCTGGGTTAGACTGGGTTATAGGGCTGGGTTAGACTGGGCTATAGGGCTGGGTTAGACTGGGTTATAGGGCTGGATTAGACTGGGGTATAGGGCCGGGTTAGTCTGGGGTATAGGGACGGGTTAGTCTGAGGTATAGGGACGGGTTAGTCTGGGGTATAGGGACGGGTTAGTCTGGGGTATAGGGACGGGTTAGTCTGGGGTATAGGGACGGGTTAGTCTGGGCTATAGGGCTGGGTTAGACTGGGTTATAGGGCTGGGTTAGACTGGGTTATAGGGCTGGGTTAGACTGGGCTATAGGGCTGGGTTAGACTGGGTTATAGGGCTGGATTAGACTGGGGTATAGGGCCGGGTTAGTCTGGGGTATAGGGACGGGTTAGTCTGGGGTATAGGGACGGGTTAGTCTGGGGTATAGGGACGGGTTAGACTGGGGTATAGGGACGGGTTAGTCTGAGGTATAGGGACGGGTTAGTCTGAGGTATAGGACTGGGTTAGTCTGGGGTATAGGGACGGGTTAGTCTGGGGTATAGGGACGGGTTAGTCTGGGGTATAGGGACGGGTTAGACTGAGGTATAGGACTGGGTTAGTCTGGGGTATAGGGACGGGTTAGTCTGGGGTATAGGGACGGGTTAGACTGAGGTATAGGACTGGGTTAGTCTGGGGTATAGGGACGGGTTAGTCTGGGGTATAGGGACGGGTTAGTCTGGGGTATAGGGACGGGTTAGACTGAGGTATAGGGACGGGTTAGTCTGGGGTATAGGGACGGGTTAGTCTGGGGTATAGGGACGGGTTAGTCTGAGGTATAGGGACGGGTTAGTCTGAGGTATAGGACTGGGTTAGTCTGGGGTATAGGGACGGGTTAGTCTGGGGTATAGGGACGGGTTAGTCTGGGGTATAGGGACGGGTTAGACTGAGGTATAGGGACGGGTTAGTCTGGGGTATAGGGACGGGTTAGTCTGGGGTATAGGGACGGGTTAGTCTGAGGTATAGGACTGGGTTAGTCTGGGGTATAGGGACGGGTTAGTCTGGGGTATAGGGACGGGTTAGTCTGAGGTATAGGGACGGGTTAGTCTGAGGTATAGGACTGGGTTAGTCTGGGGTATAGGACTGGGTTAGTCTGAGGTATAGGGACGGGTTAGTCTGGGGTATAGGGCTGGGTTAGTCTGAGGTATAGGGACGGGTTAGTCTGGGGTATAGGGACGGGTTAGTCTGAGGTATAGGGACGGGTTAGTCTGGGGTATAGGGACGGGTTAGTCTGGGGTATAGGGACGGGTTAGACTGGGGTATAGGGCTGGGTTAGTCTGAGGTATAGGGAAGGGTTAGTCTGAGGTATAGGGACGGGTTAGTCTGAGGTATAGGACTGGGTTAGTCTGAGGTATAGGGACGGGTTAGTCTGGGGTATAGGGACGGGTTAGTCTGGGGTATAGGGACGGGTTAGACTGAGGTATAGGGACGGGTTAGTCTGGGGTATAGGACTGGGTTAGTCTGGGGTATAGGGACGGGTTAGTCTGGGGTATAGGGACGGGTTAGTCTGGGGTATAGGGACGGGTTAGACTGAGGTATAGGGACGAGTTAGTCTGGGGTATAGGGACGGGTTAGTCTGGGGTATAGGGACGGGTTAGTCTGAGGTATAGGGACGGGTTAGTCTGAGGTATAGGACTGGGTTAGTCTGGGGTATAGGACTGGGTTAGTCTGAGGTATAGGGACGGGTTAGTCTGGGGTATAGGGCTGGGTTAGTCTGAGGTATAGGACTGGGTTAGTCTGGGGTATAGGGACGGGTTAGTCTGGGGTATAGGGACGGGTTAGTCTGGGGTATAGGGACGGGTTAGACTGGGGTATAGGGCTGGGTTAGACTGGGGTATAGGGACGGGTTAGTCTGGGGTATAGGGATGGGTTAGTCTGGGGTATAGGGACGGGTTAGTCTGGGGTATAGGGACGGGTTAGTCTGGGGTATAGGGCTGGGTTAGTCTGGGGTATAGGGACGGGTTAGTCTGAGGTATAGGACTGGGTTAGTCTGAGGTATAGGGACGGGTTAGTCTGGGGTATAGGGACGGGTTAGTCTGGGGTATAGGGACGGGTTAGTCTGGGGTATAGGGACGGGTTAGTCTGGGGTATAGGGACGGGTTAGTCTGAGGTATAGGACTGGGTTAGTCTGAGGTATAGGGACGTGTTAGTCTGGGGTTTAGGGAAGGGTTAGTCTGGGGTATAGGGACGGGTTAGTCTGAGGTATAGGACTGGGTTAGTCTGGGGTATAGGGCTGGGTTAGTCTGAGGTATAGGGAAGGGTTAGTCTGGGGTATAGGGACGGGTTAGTCTGAGGTATAGGACTGGGTTAGTCTGGGGTATAGGGCCGGGTTAGTCTGGGGTATAGGGACGGGTTAGTCTGGGGTATAGGGACGGGTTAGTCTGGGGTATAGGGACGGGTTAGTCTGGGGTATAGGGACGGGTTAGTCTGGGGTATAGGGACGGGTTAGACTGGGGTATAGGGACGGGTTAGTCTGAGGTATAGGGACGGGTTAGTCTGAGGTATAGGACTGGGTTAGTCTGGGGTATAGGGACGGGTTAGTCTGGGGTATAGGGACGGGTTAGTCTGGGGTATAGGGACGGGTTAGACTGAGGTATAGGACTGGGTTAGTCTGGGGTATAGGGACGGGTTAGTCTGGGGTATAGGGACGGGTTAGACCGAGGTATAGGACTGGGTTAGTCTGGGGTATAGGGACGGGTTAGTCTGGGGTATAGGGACGGGTTAGTCTGGGGTATAGGGACGGGTTAGACTGAGGTATAGGGACGGGTTAGTCTGGGGTATAGGGACGGGTTAGTCTGGGGTATAGGGACGGGTTAGTCTGAGGTATAGGGACGGGTTAGTCTGAGGTATAGGACTGGGTTAGTCTGGGGTATAGGGACGGGTTAGTCTGGGGTATAGGGACGGGTTAGACTGAGGTATAGGACTGGGTTAGTCTGGGGTATAGGGACGGGTTAGTCTGGGGTATAGGGACGGGTTAGACCGAGGTATAGGACTGGGTTAGTCTGGGGTATAGGGACGGGTTAGTCTGGGGTATAGGGACGGGTTAGTCTGGGGTATAGGGACGGGTTAGACTGAGGTATAGGGACGGGTTAGTCTGGGGTATAGGGACGGGTTAGTCTGGGGTATAGGGACGGGTTAGTCTGAGGTATAGGGACGGGTTAGTCTGAGGTATAGGACTGGGTTAGTCTGGGGTATAGGGACGGGTTAGTCTGGGGTATAGGGACGGGTTAGTCTGGGGTATAGGGACGGGTTAGACTGAGGTATAGGGACGGGTTAGTCTGGGGTATAGGGACGGGTTAGTCTGGGGTATAGGGACGGGTTAGTCTGAGGTATAGGACTGGGTTAGTCTGGGGTATAGGGACGGGTTAGTCTGGGGTATAGGGACGGGTTAGTCTGAGGTATAGGGACGGGTTAGTCTGAGGTATAGGACTGGGTTAGTCTGGGGTATAGGACTGGGTTAGTCTGAGGTATAGGGACGGGTTAGTCTGGGGTATAGGGCTGGGTTAGTCTGAGGTATAGGGACGGGTTAGTCTGGGGTATAGGGACGGGTTAGTCTGAGGTATAGGGACGGGTTAGTCTGGGGTATAGGGACGGGTTAGTCTGGGGTATAGGGACGGGTTAGACTGGGGTATAGGGCTGGGTTAGTCTGAGGTATAGGGAAGGGTTAGTCTGAGGTATAGGGACGGGTTAGTCTGAGGTATAGGACTGGGTTAGTCTGAGGTATAGGGACGGGTTAGTCTGGGGTATAGGGACGGGTTAGTCTGGGGTATAGGGACGGGTTAGACTGAGGTATAGGGACGGGTTAGTCTGGGGTATAGGACTGGGTTAGTCTGGGGTATAGGGATGGGTTAGTCTGGGGTATAGGGACGGGTTAGTCTGGGGTATAGGGACGGGTTAGACTGAGGTATAGGGACGAGTTAGTCTGGGGTATAGGGACGGGTTAGTCTGGGGTATAGGGACGGGTTAGTCTGAGGTATAGGGACGGGTTAGTCTGAGGTATAGGACTGGGTTAGTCTGGGGTATAGGACTGGGTTAGTCTGAGGTATAGGGACGGGTTAGTCTGGGGTATAGGGCTGGGTTAGTCTGAGGTATAGGACTGGGTTAGTCTGGGGTATAGGGACGGGTTAGTCTGGGGTATAGGGACGGGTTAGTCTGGGGTATAGGGACGGGTTAGACTGGGGTATAGGGCTGGGTTAGACTGGGGTATAGGGACGGGTTAGTCTGGGGTATAGGGACGGGTTAGTCTGGGGTATAGGGACGGGTTAGTCTGGGGTATAGGGACGGGTTAGTCTGGGGTATAGGGCTGGGTTAGTCTGGGGTATAGGGACGGGTTAGTCTGAGGTATAGGACTGGGTTAGTCTGAGGTATAGGGACGGGTTAGTCTGGGGTATAGGGACGGGTTAGTCTGGGGTATAGGGACGGGTTAGTCTGGGGTATAGGGACGGGTTAGTCTGGGGTATAGGGACGGGTTAGTCTGAGGTATAGTACTGGGTTAGTCTGAGGTATAGGGACGTGTTAGTCTGGGGTTTAGGGACGGGTTAGTCTGGGGTATAGGGCTGGGTTAGTCTGAGGTATAGGGAAGGGTTAGTCTGGGGTATAGGGACGGGTTAGTCTGAGGTATAGGACTGGGTTAGTCTGGGGTATAGGGCTGGGTTAGTCTGAGGTATAGGGAAGGGTTAGTCTGGGGTATAGGGACGGGTTAGTCTGAGGTATAGGACTGGGTTAGTCTGGGGTATAGGGCCGGGTTAGTCTGGGGTATAGGGACGGGTTAGTCTGGGGTATAGGGACGGGTTAGTCTGGGGTATAGGGACGGGTTAGTCTGGGGTATAGGGACGGGTTAGTCTGGGGTATAGGGACGGGTTAGTCTGGGGTATAGGGACGGGTTAGTCTGGGGTATAGGGACGGGTTAGTCTGGGGTATAGGGCCGGGTTAGTCTGGGGTATAGGGACGGGTTAGTCTGAGGTATAGGGACGGGTTAGTCTGGGGTATAGGGACGGGTTAGTCTGGGGTATAGGGACGGGTTAGTCTGGGCTATAGGGCTGGGTTAGACTGGGTTATAGGGCTGGGTTAGACTGGGGTATAGGGCCGGGTTAGTCTGGGGTATAGGGACGGGTTAGTCTGAGGTATAGGGACGGGTTAGTCTGGGGTATAGGGACGGGTTAGTCTGGGGTATAGGGACGGGTTAGTCTGGGTCTTTACAGCTCAGTCTATATCTTGGTGCAGGTGCAGGCTACACACTATAATTAGCCAGTGTTGTGTCACCCAGCTCATGAGTTAATTACAACGTCTGCCTGTTTCTCCCTAAACACACTGTTTAGTAGACACACATACACACACACACACACACACATACACTCCAGCTGTCACAACATGACATGTGGGAAATGCAGGCATTCATGTCTCTCTAATTTATTTCAGCGATAGATAAGCCATCTATCCTATCTCGTAATGAAGATAATGGTATCTCTAACGAGCAGCCTTCATGAGAGAACACAGTCTCTTTCCAACAGTCTCTTTTTGCGTGTGATAGTAGTTGTGATCATGGTTAACCCTTTCTTAACCCCCCCCCCCCCCCCCCCCATCTATAGGAAGCGAGCGTCTCCCCTCCCCAAAGACGACCACTCAGGAGGGGTGAAGGACTCACTGCTGGGCAACTCTTCAGACCCTGTAGAGATGAGACGAATCAACTGCCAGACACCAGGTACTGTATACACACACTACGAACAAACAAACATACACACAAACACGTGCGCACACACTCAGAGACACACACACACACACACACACACACACACACACACACAAAATCCCCCCCCCCCCCTCCCCCATGATATACAGTAGTTTGTCCACAGAAACATAGCTCTCAGTGTGAGTAATCACTCTACTGCCCTACACTCTTAGAAAAAAAGGGTTACAAAAGGGGTCTTCGGCTGTCCCCACATTCTTCCAGGGAAAACCCTCTTGGGTTCCATGTAGAATCCTCTGTGAAAAGGGTTCTACCTGGAACCAAAAGGGTTCTACCTGGAACCCAAAAGGGTTCTACCTGGAACCAAAAGGGTTCTACCTGGAACCAAAAGCATTATTCAAAGGGTTCTCCTATGGGGGACAGCCCATGGGAGAACCACTGCCCCGTATCCTTGAAGCCACGGAAGTTCATGGCCGACCGCGGTACTGCAGGCATTGTTAGCAGAAAACAGGATCCCCCATTATAGTGAATGGAAAAATGGCAATCCTCATGGTACCAATAATTGCTTCTAATTCACCAGATATATGTTCTGGAACCAATTATTTTACAATCACACACAGATGAAGTAATAAGGGTAATTTAGTTGCTAATGGCAGCCTGCAGTACCTCGGTCGGCCTTCAACGTGAGTTACTCAGTGAGAGGGGGCAGCACTGAGCTAACCTGCAACGTCACTTCCTGGAGTAGCTCAAACTGTGCATGTTATGTCTCCATGAGACGCCATCTTTAACCGACTTCATTTGGCTTCAATGTGCTATTGAGCCTTCACATAGGAATGAATGGTGTCACGTGACCGATGGCTTTGTCTATTCATATATACCGTCATTGGGACAGCCAAAGAACCCTTTTAGGTTCTAGATAGCACCTTTTTTTTCTAGGAGTGTAGGAACAAGCTTTTATTATGAGAACTGTATGGAAGGAGATTTTAGCCTGCAGCATACCTTCCCTGGCTACCCAGACTCCTTGCTCCGGCCAAACGCTACGCCACGCCACGCCACGCCCGCGGACGTTAGTTTCTTCTCCACATTGAGTCTGGATCCGAGGCCGTCTGATTGGTCCAGAAACCGATGGGTTGGGCCAGAGCCAGAACACACGTGGGTAAAGCGGCGGTTTGAAAAATGTGTCAATGCTGTATGGTACTCTTGATTGGTTAGAGACGATCCGATCGCTGATGACTTTGTTTCGTACGATGCCCCTCGTCAACAAAAAACAACTTAAATGATGACAAGTGTCAGAGTGAAGTATGTAGCGAACGACAGAGCAGCGGAAGTCATCAGTCTATCAGTCTACAGCATACCTATACCATTATACCTTCTCCTTCTGGCTAGAATACTGATCAGCTTCAAACCACACGCTATTATAGTCTCTGCTAGGACTCTGACCACTGTTCAATAGCAATAGTTTGGAGCCAAACAAAACCCTGACTAGGGATGCGTCTCAAAATGGCACCCTATTCCCTATAGAGCCCTATGGGCCCTGGTCAAAAGTGGTGCGCTATAAAGTGACTAGGCTGCCATTCGGGACACATCTTAGCTCTCTCATGCAGTCTGATAATGGTGGGGCTGCTGAGAGCTGTGAGGTGAATACAGATTCCCAATGCACTGTGGGATTGAGCATCACATTGTGTAGTAGCCTTCTCCAGTGGAGCGAGAGTGTTGTCACAGGGCTCACGTCAACCTCTCTTTTTCTCTCCTCTTCTCTCATCCTCCCATTCTATTTCCTCTCTCCTTCAATCTCTTCTTAACCCCCTCTCACCCCCTCTCCTTCAATCTCTTCTTAACCCCCTCTCACCCTCTCACCCCCTCTCCTCTTCTCATCTTCCCTCTCCTCCTCTCCCTCCCCCTCTTTCCGCTTGAGCTCTCTTTCATTCCGTCACTGGTAATGAATGTTGGTGTCTGATGCCAAGGTGAGAGGTAGAGAGAACAATGAAGCTGAGAGGAAATGTCATCCCTCCGTCACTCCCTCGCTCTCTGAGGTTATTAAACGACACACGACACACACACACACACACACACACACACACACACACACACACACAAACTAACCCCCTGTGAACCCTGCTCAGGAATGAAACAGGGCTAGGCTTAGTGTAGAAGAGATCCCTCCCTCCATCCCTCTTCCTCCCTCCCGTCCTCTCTGATCCAGTCGATATCCCCCAGTACCTCTGTGCCGTGCCACCAGCTGTCCAAGGCCAAGGGGAGCTCCATTCAGAACCAATGAGCCAGATAACTACAGTAGTGCGGTACTGGGCCGGCCTGTAGTGTAGGTCCACTCCCTATGGATGCCCCCCACTGTCCTAATGTGTAGTTGGGCTTTTTTTTAAGACAAAAAGAGAACAATTTGATAAGAGAAGCTAAATCTCTTGGTTTTAGACAATGAGGCATGCTCGTTCCTCAGAAGACAACTAGTGTTCCTGAGATGGATCACACACTAATAACCTCTTTTCTGATGTCTCCTGTCCTGTCCTGGCTCTAGCAGGTTATTGGGGATCCCTTGGGCTGCCTTCTTTCTCTCTCTCTCTCTTCTGTCTCTCTCTCTCTCTTCTCTCTCTCTCTCTCTCTCTCTCTCTCTCTCTCTGCTCTCTCTCTCGCTATCTCTCTCTCTCTCTTTCACTCTCTCTCTCTCTCTCTCTCTCTCTCTCTCTCTTTTCTGTCTCTCTCTCTCTCTCTCTCTCTCTCTTCTGTCTCTCTCTCTCTCTCTCTCTCTCTCTCTCTCTCTCTCTCTCTCTCTCTCTCTCTCTCTCTCTCTCTCTCTCTCATATTCCTTCCTTCCTTCTTTTATATATTACTTCCTCCATCTTCTCTCTACAGGTCCCAGTACTCAGCGCTGTCCCAACACTCCAAGTTAGTCTGTTCTCTCTCCTACTGTCATATGCAGTCACTCGCTCTCTCCCCCTCTCCCATCTTCCCACTGCTTTCACGATGGACAGACATCCCTGCCCGCAAGCTTGTAGCCTCAGTGTCTAAGATGGTAGAGGGGAAACGTGTAACGTTGTGCGCATCCCGAGTGGTACCATATTCTCTATGTAGTGCACTACTTTTGACTAAAGCACTATGGGGGAACAGGGCGCCATTTTGGGGACAAGTCATCTCAGTCTCTCTGTATCCATCCCAAGTTGGTCTCAAAGCAACTGGAGTAACATCTGGGAGAGAAGCTCTCTGAGCCACTATGTTGAGTAGAAATATAATATAACTGGCATAGATGTTAACTTGCGCTCCGCTTAAGTGATAACAAGGCCATAAAATAACTCACTTACACATACAGTACACACTCCATTGCACAAACACACACTCTTTACACACATAATCACACAAACACACACTCTTTACACACATAATCACACAAACACACACTCTTTACACACATAATCACACAGACACACACTCTTTACACACATAATCACACAAACACACACTCTTTACACACATAATCACACAGACACACACTCTTTACACACATAATCACACAAACACACACTCTTTACACACATAATCACACAAACACACACTCTTTACACACATAATCACACAAACACACACTCTTTACACACATAATCACACAAACACACACTCTTTACACACATAATCACACAGACACACACTCTTTACACACATAATCACACAAACACACACTCTTTACACACATAATCACACAGACACACACTCTTTACACACATAATCACACAGACACACACTCTTTACACACATAATCACACAGACACACACTCTTTACACACATAATCACACAAACACACTCTCAAGCTAAGGTGCTGTGGAGCCCCGTCTCAGAGCTCCCTAAGTGTTAAATTAGTCTAATTGGTGCCATGTTCTTCTGTGGTGTGGAAGGCCGGTGGTAGCAGTTAGCTGTCCAATAGGGTTCAGTGTTTCAGCTATGGTACCACCCATTAGGGTTCGGGCTGTGTCCCGAATGGCACCCCATAGGACTTTGGTCAAAAGTATTGCACTATATAGGGAATAGGGTGCAATTTGGGACGATGTAGTGAACTACTTTTGACCAGGACACATCGTCCCAAATTGCACCCTATTCCCTATGTAGTGAACTACTTTTGACCAGGACACATCGTCCCAAATTGCACCCTATTCCCTATGTAGTGAACTACTTTTGACCAGGACACATCGTCCCAAATTGCACCCTATTCCCTATGTAGTGAACTACTTTTGACCAGGACACATCGTCCCAAATTGCACCCTATTCCCTATGTAGTGAACTACTTTTGACCAGGACACATCGTCCCAAATTGCACCCTATTCCCTATGTAGTGAACTACTTTTGACCAGGACACATCGTCCCAATTTGGTACGATGTGCCCTGGTCAAAAGTATTGCACTATATACTTTAGGGAATAGGGTGCTGTTTGGGAGGCATCCTCAGTGCATCCGTCCCACGTTAGCGCTGAGTGTTACGGCTACGCTAAGTAGTGCCCATTAGCTGCTCATAGGGCTCTGGACAAAAAGTAGTGCATTATATTGGGAGGAGAGTGCGTGCGGTGTTGCTGAAGTGGTGTAGCGCTCATTAGAGCTCAGTGCCGAGGCCCAGCTCTACCTGGTAATCATGAAGCTGGTACCATCCGAGGCCCAGCTCTACCTGGTAATCATGAAGCTGGTACCATCCGAGGCCCAGCTCTACCTGGTAATCATGAAGCTGGTACCATCCGAGGCCCAGCTCTACCTGGTAATCATATGAAGCTGGTACCATCCGAGGCCCAGCTCTACCTGGTAATCATGAAGCTGGTACCATCCGAGGCCCAGCTCTACCTGGTAATCATATGAAGCTGGTACCATCCGAGGCCCAGCTCTACCTGGTAATCATATGAAGCTGGTACCATCCGAGGCCCAGCTCTACCTGGTAATCATGAAGCTGGTACCATCCGAGGCCCAGCTCTACCTGGTAATCATATGAAGCTGGTACCATCCGAGGCCCAGCTCTACCTGGTAATCATGAAGCTGGTACCATCCGAGGCCCAGCTCTACCTGGTAATCATATGAAGCTGGTACCATCCGAGGCCCAGCTCTACCTGGTAATCATGAAGCTGGTACCATCCGAGGCCCAGCTCTACCTGGTAATCATATGAAGCTGGTACCATCCGAGGCCCAGCTCTACTTGGTAATCATGAAGCTGGTACCATCCGAGGCCCAGCTCTACCTGGTAATCATATGAAGCTGGTATCATCCGAGGCCCAGCTCTACCTGGTAATCATGAAGCTGGTACCATCCGAGGCCCAGCTCTACCTGGTAATCATGAAGCTGGGAATGACACTCATGAAACATGTATGAACTCGCTAACTGTAAGTCGCTCTGGATAAGAGCGTCTGCTAAATGACTAAAAAATGTAAAATGTAAATGGTTAATGGTTAATATAACATACTGGTAGGCGTACCTTTTTAACTGTGTATAATTGACGTATGGTATTAACGGTAATTGACGTATGGTATTAACGGTAATTGACGTATGGTATTAACGGTAATTGACGTATGGTATTAACGGTAATTGACGTATGGTATTAACGGTAATTGACGTATGGTATTAACGGTAATTGACGTATGGTATTAACGGTAATTGACGTATGGTATTAACGGTACGGTACTATTTATCTCGGAACACAGTTGGTGTTAGGAAAAATACACATTTCAGTGTCTCTGAGACAATCGACAATAAAGTAAATCTTCTTCTTTGAACCGGTATATACAGTACTTAATATAGTATGTGTACTTGGAACAGTTAGGGCTCTTTAACCCCTGATTACTTGATATAGTGTGTAGTCTCCACACAGCAGTGTGGTTTAGGACACATTCTGACGTTTTACGTGTCTCTCGGAGCTTCGGAGAGACGACCACGTGCGTCCTACACAGTGGGAATGTGTGACGCATCAGGGCAAGTTAGCAGAAAATCCAGAAATCCATTTAAGTGCAGAGGGAACCTTGCCAAGTTCAGAGGCGCGGGGAATTTGTGTCGGTAGATTAGCCATAAATCATCCAATAGCCCGCGATGAGGAAGCTAGGGCTGCGTCCCTAATGGCATCCTATTCCCTATATAGTGCACTATTTTTGACCAGATACTTATGGGGCCCTGGTCAAAAGTAGTGCACTATAAAGGGAATAGGGTATCATTGGGGGACGCAGCCCTAAAGCACCATGGGGGTGTTTTCAGGGCGTATTTTTCCCCCCCCCTCCCTTACTAGGATTATAGCCTGCCACCACTGTAAGGACTTCTATTGTGGGAAGTGGAAATACGTTTGCTGGTGACCGACGGAGAGTTTAGAGTTGTAGCGAAGTGGCAGTGTGACTGATCTGTTGAGACTTGAAGGAAGTTCTGACTGTTTTTCTGTCTGGATCCCACCACTGCCACCAACAGAGACGTGTACTGCTACTAAATACTACTAAAATACTACTAAATACTACTTAAATACTACTAAATACTACTTATTCTCTATTTAGTGCCCTTCATAATAAAGCCTAGACCAGGGGGAGGTTTACAGAACAGCCCTTCGTAATAAAGCCTAGACCAGGGGGAGGTTTACAGAACAGCCCTTCATAATAAAGCCTAGACCAGGGGGAGGTTTACAGAACAGCCCTTCATAATAAAGCCTAGACCAGGGGGAGGTTTACAGAACAGCCCTTCGTAATAAAGCCTAGACCAGGGGGAGGTTTACAGAACAGCCCTTCGTAATAAAGCCTAGACCAGGGGGAGGTTTACAGAACAGCCCTTCATAATAAAGCCTAGACCAGGGGGAGGTTTACAGAACAGCCCTTCATAATAAAGCCTAGACCAGGGGGAGGTTTACAGAACAGCCCTTGATAATAAAGCCTAGACCAGGGGGAGGTTTACAGAACAGCCCTTGATAATAAAGCCTAGACCAGGGGGAGGTTTACAGAACAGCCCTTCATAATAAAGCCTAGACCAGGGGGAGGTTTACAGAACAGCCCTTCATAATAAAGCCTAGACCATTTTGACTGGCTGCATCACTTCCTGGTACGACAATAGCACCGCTACAAACGGTTGTGCGGACAGCCCAGTACATCACATTACATTTACACTTTAGTCATTTAGCAGACGCTCTTATCCAGAGCCACTTACAGTTAGTGAGTGCATACATTTTCATACTGGCCCCCCCGTGGGAAACGAACCCACAACCCTGGCGTTGCAAGCGCCATGCTCTACCAACTGAGCTACAGGGGACTATATATTGCACTACCTTTGACCAAACTAGGGAATAGCTGTGCTCTGGCCAGAAGTAGTACACTTTATAGGGTATAGGGTGTCATTTCAGATGTACCTTTGGAGATTCTGGTTGCCACTGGATCCCACCACTGCCACCAATTTACGGTAGTGTTGTGAGGTCAGGGACATGTCTGTTTCCACCAATTTACGGTAGTGTTGTGAGGTCAGGGACATGTCTGTTTCCACCAATTTACGGTAGTGTTGTGAGGTCAGGGACATGTCTGTTTCCACCAATTTACGGTAGTGTTGTGAGGTCAGGGACATGTCTGTTTCCACCAATTTACAGTAGTGTTGTGAGGTCAGGGACATGTCTGTTTCCACCAATTTACAGTAGTGTTGTGAGGTCAGGGACATGTCTGTTTCCTGCTTCCACACGGAGCACGCTCAGCTCCAGTCACTCATGATGTGATGTTATCACTGCCTCATGGCCACGCCTCTCTCTGCCCCACCCAGCATGACGATGTCACAGACCTGTGTCAGCTCCCAGCTCTCTCTCTATCCAGCCTGCTCTCTCTCTGTCTCCTCTCTCTCTGTCTCTCTCTCTGTCTCGTCTCTCTCTGTCTCTCTCTCTGTCTCCTCTCTCTGTCTCTCTCTCTGTCTCTCTCTCTGTCTCTCTCTCTGTCTCGTCTCTCTCTGTCTCTCTCTCTGTCTCTCTCTCTCTCTCTGTCTCTCTCTCTGTCTCGTCTCTCTCTGTCTCTCTCTGTCTCGTCTCTCTCTGTCTCTCTGTCTCTCTCTCCCCGCCCCCTCTGTCTCGTCTCTCTCTGTCTCTCTCTCTGTCTCTCTCTCTCTCTCTCTCTCTCTCTCTGTCTCTCTCAGTCTCTCTCTCTGTCTCTCTCTCCGTCTCGTCTCTCTCTGTCTCTCTCTCTCTCTCTCTCTCTCTCTCTCTCTCTCTCTCTCTCTCTCTCTGTCTCTCTCTCTGTCTCTCTCTCCCCGCCCCCTCTGTCTCGTCTCTCTCTCTCTCTCTCTCTCTCTCTCTCTCTCTCTCTCTCTCTCTCTCTCTCTCTCGCTCTCTCTGTCTCTCTCTCTGTCTCGTCTCTCTCTGTCTCTCTGTCTCTCTCTCTGTCTCGTCTCTCTCTGTCTCTCTCTCCCTGCCCCCTCTCTCTCTGTCTCTCTGTCTCTCTCCTCTCTCTCTCTCTCTCCTCTCTCTGTCTCTCTCTGTCTTCATGCATTGTTGAACACGATGCACTCCCATGGTCCCACTGGCAGTCTCATCCATCCCTGTGGTTGAACCAGTGTGTGTGTATGGTTAGGTTTTCTCACAGCGGTGTCTAACTCTTCTGTCTCTCTTTTTCCTCCCTGCTTCCTCTCCTCTCTCATCAGGAATGAGAGAGCACCCTCCCATCACTGTGTGTGATCTGGCGGACCACATAGAGAGGCTGAAGGCCAACGACGGCCTGCGCTTCTCACAGGAGTACGAGGTAAGTTGGACGCCTCAGCCTTGGACACCAATTCAGCTACCTGTAGTGGTTTATATCATAATAGCCCACAGGCTGTGAGCTACCCATTCACCTGAACGCTAGAACGAGTCTTACTTCTCCCGGAAGAATGTCCGTTTCTCCTATGTCAGTCTCTCCTATGTCAGTTTCTCCTATGTCAGTCTCTCCTATGAAACTCAGTGAGGAATTATTGGTCGTCGGTGTCTCACGCCAACAAAATGAAAGAAAGAGGAGATTTAGACATTTGCATTTAAAGTGGCATATTTTTCAGATAGGAAAGCCTGTAGGGAGAACGGGAGGTTAGTTGCATGTGGGACTGGGATGGAGACAGGGGAATAGAGAGGGAAAGAAGGGAAGTGACAGTGTGATTCAGGACGCATCCCAAATGGCACCCTATTCCCTATAGAGCACTATGGACCCTGATCAAAGTAGTGCACTACATAGGGAATAGGGTGCCATTTTGGGAGGCGGTCTCAAGTCAGTCCTGTCTGTCCCCTCAGTTCCTCTAGTCAGGGAAGACCCCCTGCCTGGTGGCACAGATGGAGTGTGTGTGTGTGTGTGTGTGTGTGTGCGTGCACGGCGATGCCAGGGGAGACAGTGTGGTAGCAGCGTGGCGCCACTCGGATGGTTTGTCACGTTCGCCCGGCTGTTCCCGCTGTGCACTACTCTCTCCCTGGGTACATAGTCTGGACAGGCCCTGGCTGTTCCGGTTGTACACTTCCCTCCCCCTGAGGGCACAGTCTGGACAGGCACTGGCAGTTCCTATCCTGGTGCTGTCTGCCGGCCGGTTCCCCCATCATGCATGGGAGAGTCTTCTAGAGACGAACGGATACTGCATCATTAGTGCATTACTTTTGCCTAGACAGGTTTTGGATGGTTCTAGATGGTTTGGGCTGGCTGATACCCACACCGGGCCGGTACCAGTAGGTAGAATAGCTGATGTTGGCTGACTCAGAATCCTAAATGGACAGAGTTAGGCCAACTATGCTCCTAACATTCATCAACAATACAATTCTAGTTTGTATTCTTAGTGGAATGGATGTCTCTTGGTGCCAATATGGAAGATGTCTGTTAGAATTGAACCTCTCCGTACTCTGTATATCTATAGTTGTAGCTGGCTGATTCCCAGGTATAGCAGTATAGGACTGTGGGGAGGGTTGGCAGGCTGATGTTTGCCTCGTCCAGGGTACAGTACTCCTGCTATAATGAGCACAGTATGTCAATCACAAAGTCTAGCTACACAGCCTCCATCTCAGCCAGACAGGCTTTTTTCTCCCTGTGGAAGAGATCTGCCTGCACTTATAGCTCTATCACTATCTGCATTGAACGCTCTCCCCTCTCCTCACCTCTCCTCCTCTCTCCTCTCCCTTCTCCTCTCCCTTCTCCTCTCCTCTCCTCTCCTCCCCTCTCCTCTCCTCCCCCTCCTCCTCTCTCCTCCCCTCTATCCTCTCCTCTCCCTTCTCCTCCCCTCTCCTCCTCTCCCCTCTCCTCCCCTCTTCCCTTCCTCTCCCCTCTCCTCCCTCTCCTCTCCCCTCTCCTCACCTCTCCTCTCCTCCCCTCTCCTCCTCTCTCCTCTCCTCTCCCCCCTCCTCCCCTCTCCTCACCTCTGCCCTCTCATCCCCTCCCCTCTCCTCCCTTCTCCTCCCCTCTCCTCACCTCTCTCCTCTCCTCTCCTCCTCTCTCCTCCTCTCTCCTCTCTCCTCTCCTATCTCCTCTCCTCCCCTCTCCTCCCCTCTCCTCTCATTCCCTCCCCTCTCCTCTCCTCTCCTCTCCTCCCCTCTCCTCCCCTCTCCTCCCTTCTCATCTCCTCTCCTCTCCTCTCCTCCCCCTCCTCCTCTCTCCTCCCCTCTATCCTCTCCTCTCCCTTCTCCTCCTCTCTCCTCTCCTCTCCCCTCTCCTCCCCTCTTCCCTTCCTCTCCCCTCTCCTCCCCTCTCCTCTCCCCTCTCCTCACCTCTCCTCTCCTCCTCTCTCCTCTCCTCTCCCCTCTCCTCCCCTCTCCTCACCTCTGCCCTCTCATCCCCTCTCCTCCCTTCTCCTCCCCTCTCCCCTCTTCTCTCTCCTCCTCTCTCCTCTCTCCTCTCCTTCCCTCCCCTCTCCTCTCCTCCCCTCTCCTCTCTCCTCTCCTTCCCTCCCCTCTCCTCTCTCTCATCTCCTCCCCTCTCCTCCCCTCTCCTCTCTCCTCTCCTCTCCAGCATGTCAGAGAGAGTTGTACTGGCTTAGCACTTTCTCTTTTGTTTACCAGAAGTTGTCAGTCTAGCATGCCCGCTCTTCGCTGTCTTCTCAAAACTGTTGAACGTCCATGACATGTTTTAACTGCAAATGAAATGTTCCTTAACGAACAGGCAGGCAGGTAGGCGGCTGACAGACAAGTTGGCTTTGTGGTGGTGCTCATCAGTGCCCCCCCCCCCATGTAAATTATCTCTCACTACAGGGTTGTTTATGCCTCTGCTCCGTAACAGACTAGCTTTGTTTACTATGGAGGAGGAAGTTGATGTGGAACTTTGTTTCAGTGGAAAATTTCTTAATATCTTCCTCTGAGGAAAAGGAAATGGTTTAAATTGCCTTCATTAGAATGGACCCAGTATTACAGGATACACATCAGAATGGACCCAGTATTACAGAATACACATCAGAATGGACCCAGTATTACAGAATACACATCAGAATGGACCCAGTATTACAGTATACACATCAGAATGGACCCAGTATTACAGAATACACATTAGAATGGACCCAGTATTACAGTATACACATTAGAATGGACCCAGTATTACAGTACACACATTAGAATGGACCCAGTATTACAGTACACACATTCGAATGGACCCAGTATTACATAATACACATCATAATGGACCCAGTATTACAGAATACACATTAGAATGGACCCAGTATTACATAATACACATTAGAATGGGAGGAGACAGAGTAGAAAGTGTGCAGCTGATGGTGCCATTTTATTTGTCACAATACAACAGGTGTAGACCTTCCTGTGAAATACTTACTTATAAGTGATGTACTGGGCCGTACGCACTACCCTCTGTAGCGCCTTGCAGTCGGATGCCGAGCAGTTGCCATACCAGGCGGTGATGCAGCCAGTCAGGATGCTCTCGATGGTGCAGCTGTAGAACCTTTTGAGGATCTGAGGACTCATGCCAAATATTTTCAGTCTCCTGAGAGGGAATAGACATTGTCGTGCCCTCTTCACGACTGTCTTGGTGTGCTTGGACCATGATCGTTTGTTGGTGAAGTGGACACCAAGGAACTTGAAGCTCTCGACCCGCTCCACTACAGCCCCGTCGATGTGAATGGGGGCGTGCTCGGGCCTTCTTTTCCTGTAGTCCAAGATCAGCTCCTTTGTCTTGATCACGTTGAGGGAGAGGTTGTTGTCCTGGCACCACACTGCCAGGTCTCTGACCTCCTCCCTATAGGCTGTCTCATCGTTGTCGGTGATCAGGCCTACCACCATTGTGTAGTCGGCAAACTTAATGATGGTGTTGGAGTCGTGCTTGGCCACGCAGTCGTGGGTACAGGAGGGAACTTAGCACGCACCCCTGAGGGGCCCCCGTGTTGAGGATCAGCGTGCCAGATGTGTTTTTGCCTACCCTTACCACCTGGGGGCGGCCCATCAGGAAGTCCAGGATCCAGTTGCAGAGGGAGGTGTTTAGTCCCAGGGTCCTTAGCTTAGTGATGAGCTTTGAGGGCACTATGTCGTTGAACGCTGAACTGTAGTCAATGAACAGCATTCTCACGTAGGTGTTCCTCTTGTCCAGGTGGGAAAGGGCAGTGTGGAGCGCGATCGAGATTGCGTCATCTGTAGATCTGTTGGGGCGGTATGCAAATTGGAGTGGGTCTAGGGTTTCTGGGAATAAGACGCATATGCTTCTTTCTCTAAACTAGGATACCAGTTAGAATTTCCTACACTGGACAACTTGTTACAGCTGTTGATAAATCATTGATAATAATATTTGTTTAATGCCAATACATGAAGATATAAGGGGGATCATAGCTATAATCAATAAAATTCACGAGTTGTGTTTAACCCTTTATCATGGTTGGGGTCTTGACAGATTTGTCCAAAATCGTGTGACATAAAACATGACTTTTCTGTACTTGCATTTATGGCAGTGTAAGTTGTAGTTATATCATATATTAAGCATTAATTTGCATATATTCCTCTTAAGTACATGAAAATCCTTTATATTTTAGTTTCAAACCATTTTGAAATGTTGATCCTCAATGTCACACATTGGCCCCATTATTTTTTTGAAAGACCCATATCCTGATTCTGTCAGAGACACTTCTATGGTTGCCAACGGTATGAAAAATGTATGCACTCACTTAACTGTAAGTCGCTCTGGATAAGAGCGTCTGCTAAATAACTTAAATGTAAATGTAAACTCTCCAGGAATCAGCGTGTACCTTCTGCTGAGCAGTAAAGCTATTCCCAGAATATTTTAATAATTATTCCTGAATTATTCCTCTAAATTAGAATCTCCTGGAGGAAACTCGGTCCGATTTGGCAAACTCTATTGACATGAAATATGTATCACTTTGTTCGAGCTAATATTGCAACCACTACCTAGAAAAACCCTCCATTGGGAGTAACAGGTATCGGAAGCTAGAAATTAACCATATATTAGTCGTCGTGGTAATGTCTCTGGTTCACTTAAACGTGGCCTAATTGGTAATTCAACTATGTGAGGGCAATAGACTGGTCTTTATGGTAAGACAAACCACACACACACACACACACACACACACACACACACACACACACACACACACACACACACACACAGCTTAAATGCAGCCTAATGGACTGATGCAGTAGGTCCTACCCTGGGTCGAAAGGAAGGTGAAAGGCTGGGTGATTGATGGACGTGGTGCCGGTGTGAGCCGGTTGGATCAATGCACAACAACAAGCGACTGTGTGACATTATCGAGCGGCGAGGAGCGGCGGGGGGGGAAAGAGGCTGTCGCTGTGTCACCCAGAGATCAATAGGTGGGGTGGGAGGAGAGAGAGAGGGAGGGAAAGGGGAGATAGAGACAGAGAAAAAGGGCGAGAGAGAGAGGGAAGGTTAAAGAAGTCAGATGGCCATTAGCTGTGATATCTGCATGTGATTACTTTGAAGTATATTTATTTATTTATTTTTACTTACTGAGAAGTTAGCAGCGGTAGTAATTCAATATGGCCGCCCCCAGGGGAGTGGCTGAGGAACCTGTAGCTTGACTGCATGTAAAGCGTTTATTTATTTAACCCTCTGTGATAGCCTGAGGATTTAATGTCTCTTTCCCTCTCTCTCTCTGTCCATCTCGATCTCTCTTTCTCTGTCCGTCTTGATCTCTCTCTCTCTCTGTCCGTCTCGATCTCTCTTTCTCTGTCCATCTCGATCTCTCTTTCTCTGTCCATCTCGATCTCTCTTTCTCTGTCCATCTCGATCTCTCTCTCTCTCTGTACATCTCGATCTCTCTTTCTCTGTCCATCTCGATCTCTCTCTCTCTGTCCGTCTCGATCTCTCTTTCTCTGTCCATCTCGATCTCTCTTTCTCTGTCCATCTCGATCTCTCTTTCTCTGTCCATCTCGATCTCTCTTTCTCTGTCCATCTCGATCTCTCTCTCTCTCTCTGTCCGTCTCGATCTCTCTTTCTCTGTCCATCTCGATCTCTCTTTCTCTGTCCATCTCTATCTCTCTCGATCTTGATTTCTCTCATTTCTCTCCCTCCCTCCCTCCCTCCCTCCCTCTCCCTCCCTCCCTCTCACTCCCTCCCTCCACCCTTCTCTCTCCTCTTTCTCCCTTCTCTCCATCAGTCCATAGATCCTGCTCAGCAGTTCACCTGGGAGAATTCCAACATGGAGGTGAACAAACCAAAGAACCGTTATGCTAACGTCATAGCATACGACCACTCCAGGGTCGTCCTGACGTCTGTCGATGGTGAGTAGCTCCTCAGCTTCGTTTTTAACTTCTCAATACACTTTTCAGACTCAGACAGCTGTAGAATATATCATCCTTCATTCACACCAGTAATACAAGGCACATACTGTGTTTCAAGCTTGGCTCTCTGGAAATTCTTTATCTCTATTATTCTGTATCTCATGCCCTCCATGCCTTCTCCTCTCCCGCCCTCCATGCCTTCTCCTCTCCCTCCCTCCATACCCTCTCCTCTCCCGCCCTCCATGCCCTCTCCTCTCCCTCCCTCCATGCCTTCTCCTCTCCCTCCCTCCATGCCTTCTCCTCTCCCTCCATACCCTTTCCTCTCCCTCCATACCCTTTCCTCTCCCTCCATACCCTCTCCCCTACCGCCCTCCATGCCTTCTCCTCTCCCTCCCTCCATGCCCTCTCCCCTCCCGCCCTCCATACCCTCTCCCCTCCCTCCATACCCATACCCTCTCCCCTCCCTCCATACCCTCTCCCCTCCCTCTATGCCCTCTCCCCTCCCTCCATACCCTCTCCCCTCCCTCCATACCCTCCCTCCCTCCATGCCCTCTCCCCTCCCTCCATACCCTCTCCCCTCCCTCCATACCCTCTCCCCTCCCTCCATACCCTCCCTCCCTCCATGCCCTCTCCCCTCCCTCCATACCCTCTCCTCTCCCTCCATACCCTCTCCACTCCCTCCATGCCCTCTCCCCTCCCTTCAAACCCTCCCTCCCTCCATACCCTCTCCCCTCCCTCCATACCCTCTCCCCTCCCTCCATACCCTCCCCCCCCCTCCATACCCTCTCCCCCCCCCCTCCATACCCTCTCCCCTCCCTCCATACCCTCTCCCCCCCCCTCCATACCCTCTCCCCCCCCTCCATACCCTCTCCCCTCCCTCCATACCCTCTCCCCTCCCTCCATACCCTCTCCCCTCCCTCCATACCCTCTCCCCTCCCTCCATACCCTCCCCCCCCCTCCATACCCTCTCCCCCCCCTCCATACCCTCTCCCCTCCCTCCATACCCTCTCCCCTCCCTCCATACCCTCTCCCCTCCCTCCATACCCTCTCTCCTCCCTCCATACCCTCTCCCCTCCCTCCATACCCTCTCCCCCCCCTCCATACCCTCTCCCCTCCCTCCATACCCTCTCCCCTCCTTCCATACCCTCTCCCCTCCCTCCATACCCTCCCCCCTCCCTCCATACCCTCTCCCCTCCCTCCATACCCTCTCCCCTCCCTCCATACCCTCTCCCCTCCCTCCATACCCTCTTCCCTCCTTCCATACCCTCTCCCCTCCCTCCATACCCTCTCCCCTCCCTCCATACCCTCTCCCCCCCCTCCATACCCTCTCCCCCCCCTCCATACCCTCTCCTCTCCCCTCCCTCCATACCCTCTCCCCTCCCTCCATACCCTCTCCCCTCCCTCCATACCCTCTCCCCTCCCTCCATACCCTCTCCCCTCCCTCCATACCCTCTCCCCCCCCCTCCATACCCTCTCCCCTCCCTCCATACCCTCTCCCCCCCCTCCATACCCTCCCCCTCAGCTGTTCCTGGTAGTGACTACATCAACGCCAACTACATAGATGGATACAGGAAACAGAACGCCTACATTGCTACGCAGGGCCCGCTTCCCGAAACCCTCAGCGACTTCTGGAGGATGGTGTGGGAGCAGAGGGCGCACACTATAGTCATGATGACAAGACTAGAGGAGAAGTCACGAGTGAGTACAATCAATCTGACCACGTGTAGTGTACATACAGCAGGTCTCACTGGTACAACCATCACTTTCAGGAAATGAGCTGTCCCTCTTGCTGTACTTCTGTAACAATGTCGCTGTCGTCTTGTTGTTGTTGTTGTTCAATGTGTGTCCTCTTACTTTGATGACCTGATCCATGAGTCACTGCTCAGGTCTTAGGACAGGGTAGAGGCACCGCTGTCAGTCCTAACAGTCCCTATACTGCCAGAGCAGGGACTTACTGACTCCTTGGACATACTATATAATACCCTGACCTGACCTGGCCCAGATCACATGACAGTCCTGTAGTCATATCACCCTAAACAACAATGTCCCTTCTACTGTTCTAAGACCAAAGTTCCAAGGCTATCTGATTTTATTTCTTGTTACCATGAGTCAGCTATGACAGAGATATCCTACCGTACCCTGCCCTGACTCAGACACACACAGTCGTGATATCCACCCTGCTGGCCTGCGTCAGCTATGACGCCATAGAGGACAGAGTACGTGTAAAACAGACAGAGATAATAGAGGACAGAGTACGTGTAAAACAGACAGAGATAATAGAGGACAGAGGACGTGTAAAACAGACCGAGATAATAGAGGACAGAGGACGTGTAAAACAGACAGAGATAATAGAGGACAGAGGACGTGTAAAACAGACAGAGATAATAGAGGACAGAGGACGTGTAAAACAGACAGAGATAATAGAGGACAGAGGACGTGTAAAACAGACAGAGATAATAGAGGACAGAGGACGTGTGAAACAGACAGAGATAATAGAGGACAGAGGACGTGTAAAACAGACAGAGATAATAGAGGACAGAGGACGTGTAAAACAGACAGAGATAATAGAGGACAGAGGACGTGTAAAACAGACAGAGATAATAGAGGACAGAGTACGTGTAAAACAGACAGAGATAATAGAGGACAGAGGACGTGTAAAACAGACAGAGATAATAGAGGACAGAGGACGTGTAAAACAGACAGAGATAATAGAGGACAGAGGACGTGTAAAACAGACAGAGATAATAGAGGACAGAGGACGTGTAAAACAGACAGAGATAATAGAGGACAGAGGACGTGTAAAACAGACAGAGATAATAGAGGACAGAGGACGTGTAAAACAGACAGAGATAATAGAGGACAGAGGACGTGTAAAACAGACAGAACAGCAGCCACGTGACTCAGAGTCTGACAGAGGAGGCTTCGGTCACTCAAATGCTAGGAGGATGTGACAGGGTCTGTTTGTGGCAGTGTGGGAGCAGAGATGGAGGATATACAGTGGGGAGAACAAGTATTTGATACACTGCCGATTTTGCAGGTTTTCCTACTTACAAAGCATGTCGAGGTCTGTAATTTTTGTCATAGGTACACTTCAACTGTGAGAGACGGAATCTAAAACAAAATTCCAGAAAATCACATTGTATGATTTTTAAGTAATTAATTTTCATTTTATTGCATGACATAAGTATTTGATACATCAGAAAAACAGAACTTAATATTTGGTACAGAAACCTTTGTTTGCAATTACAGAGATCATACGTTTCCTGTAGGTCTTGACCAGGTTTGCACACACTGCAGCAGGGATTTTGGCCCACTCCTCCATACAAACCTTTTCCAGATCCTTCAGGTTTTGGGGCTGTCGCTGGGCAATACGGACTTTCAGCTCCCTCCAAAGATTTTCTATTGGGTTCAGGTCTGGAGACTGGCTAGGCCACTCCAGGACCTTGAGATGCTTCTTACGGAGCCACTCCTTAGTTGCCCTGGCTGTGTGTTTCGGGTCGTTGTCATGCTGGAAGACCCAGCTACGACCCATCTTCAAAGCTCTTACTGGGGATGGAGGTTGTTGGCCAAGATCTCGCGATAAATGGCCCCATCCATCCTCCCCTCAATACGGTGCCGCCGTCCTGTCCCTTTTGCAGAAAAGCATCCCCAAAGAATGATGTTTTCACCTCCATGCTTCACGGTTGGGATGGTGTTCTTGGGGTTGTACTCATCCTTCTTCTTCCTCCAAACACGGCGAGTGGAGTTTAGACCAAAAAGCTCTATTTTTGTCTCATCAGACCACATGACCTTCTCCCATTCCTCCTCTGGATCATCCAGATGGTCATTGGCAAACTTCAGACGGGCCTGGACATGCGCTGGCTTGAGCAGGGGGACCTTGCGTGCGCTTTATGATTTTAATCCATGACGGCGTAGTGTGTTACTAATGGTTTTCTTTGAGACTGTGGTCCCAGCTCTCTTCAGGTCATTGACCAGGTCCTGCCATGTAGTTCTGGGCTGATCCCTCACCTTCCTCATGATCATTGATGCCCCACAAGGTGAGATCTTGCATGGAGCCCCAGACCGAGGGTGATTGACCGTCATCTTGAACTTCTTCAATTTTCTAATAATTGCGCCAACAGTTGTTGCCTTCTCACCAAGCTGCTTGCCTATTGTTCTGTAGCCCATCCCAGCCTTGAGCAGGTCTACAATTTTATCCCTGATGTCCTTACACAGCTCTCTGGTCTTGGCCATTGTGGAGAGGTTGGAGTCTGTTTGATTGAGTGTGTGGACAGGTGTCTTTTATACAGGTAACGAGTTCAAACAGGTGCAGTTAATACAGGTCATGAGTGGAGAACAGGAGGGCTTCTTAAAGAAAAACAGGTCTGTGAGAGCCGGAATTCTTACTGGTTGGTAGGTGATCAAATACTTATGTTATGCAATAAAATGCAAATGAATTACTTAAAAATCAAACAATGTGATTTTCTAGATTTTTGTTTTAGATTCCGTCTCTCACAGTTGAAGTGTACCTATGATAAAAAATATAGACCTCTACAAGCTTTGTAAGTAGGAAAACCTGCGAAATCGGCAGTGTATCAAATACTTGTTCTCCCCACTGTAGGTGACTGGCTTGTTGTTTACATCCTCTGTAAATAGCCTACACATGGTATCTGTCTGGACTGAGAGACACATGGTATCTGTCTGGACTGAGAGACACATGGTATCTGTCTGGACTGAGAGACACATGGTATCTGTCTGGACTGAGAGACACATGGTATCTGTCTGGACTGAGAGACACGTGGTATCTGTCTGGACTGAGAGACACGTGGTATCTGTCTGGACTGAGAGACACGTGGTATCTGTCTGGACTGAGAGACACGTGGTATCTGTCTGGACTGAGAGACACGTGGTATCTGTCTGGACTGAGAGACACATGGTATCTGTCGACTGAGAGACACATGGTATCTGTCTGGACTGAGAGACACATGGTATCTGTCTGGACTGAGAGACACGTGGTATCTGTCCTAATGTCCATTACAGGAGAGAGTAGTTATAGGATCCTAATAACAGCTCTCCTCCTATCCATCCATCCATCCATCCATCCATCCATCCATCCATTCATCCATCCAGCCAGCCAGCCATCCATCCATCCATCCAGCCATCCATCCATCCATCCATCCATCCATCCATCCAGCTCTCCAGTTGTCTACACTGTTTCAGTCTGGTTGAGATAGCAGGACTGTTGCTACCTCCCTCCCTCCCTCCCTCCCTCCCTCCCTCCCTCCCTCCCCCTCTCTCCGTACCTACCTCCCTCCCCCTCTCTCCCTCCCTCCCTCCCTCCCTCCCTCCCTCCCTCCCTCCCTCCCTCCCCCTCTCTCCGTACCTACCTCCCTCCCTCCCTCCCTCCCCCTCTCTCCGTACCTACCTCCCTCCCCCTCTCTCCCTCCCTCCCCCTCTCTCCCTCCCTCCCTCCCTCCCTCTTCATGTATCCCAAATCGATGAGAGAGCAAGTCCTAGTAGCCTTTAACAAGTACGGCATTTCAACACGCTTTCCATTTACTTTGACCTTATGTTTGGAGACAACAACATGCGCTGCCTTGGCCCGTCCCAAATGACACCATATGATAGTGCACTACTTTAAAGTAGGGTACCATTTGGGGCGCAGCCGCTGTCTGTCTGGTCTGTCTGTTCTCGCTACGCTCTGAGGAAGACGATTGGATCTGAATGGCACATAGAAGATAATGTGGACTGTTTAAGACTGTCAGTGTGCACGATGAGGTTGTCTCTGGTCATGCTAAAGCAGACCTGGGATTCCACTAGTATTTATAAAACAGGTTATTTGGATCCTGAATTTACATCTTACATTTTAGTCATTTAGCAGACGCTCTTATCCAGAGCGACTTACAGTTAGTATTGATAGCAGGGAGTTTATTCACTACAATCCCTGAGCAATATCTGTTAACGGTTCCATTTTAATTATCAATGAGCATCCACTGTCCCACAACCCAGCCAGGCATTTCATAAACTTAATCTCCCCTGAAGAAAAGTGTCTAGACATTATTTCCCCCATGCTTCTAGCACAGCAAATTGGTTTGCAACAGTTGGGGTTTGTCTAAACCTTGCTGTCTGCCTCTCTGACCTGTGCAACAATGTTGCATTATAAAAATAAAAATAAATGTATCTCCACCGTGCCATGCATATAAACGTGATGAACCTGACAGCTTCTCTGAGCCAGGCCAATTCATCGTAAAGAGGAAACGAAGGTAAAACAAACTAAAATGCACATAATATGCTGTCATTTCAGCTGCTTGATGTGATCGTGTTTTAGCTTTAGTTGGCTAGCTAGCAGAGGAGAAGTAGCTAGCCTCCATAGCAACCTTTTTTGCTTATAACAGACGACCAGTCCATTTGGATAGCAACCATACCAATAGAATGGACGACCAGTCACATAGCAACCATACCAATAGAATGGACGACCAGTCACATAGCAACCATACCAATAGAATGGACGACCAGTCACATAGCAACCATACCAATAGAATGGACGACCAGCCCGTTTGGCTAGCAACTTCAGAATCTCATAAATAACTACTGGCTTTTGTCCAGACTATACTTTCTGGTGAAAGGATAAAACAAAACAAATTTACTCATTAAAAATATATATTTTTATGAAAACATGTAATTCATTATTTTTTTTAAATACATGTTTTTTTGTAAATTATTTTATAAAAGCCCTCCTAAGGCCTGTTTCCCTCTGCTTTGCGTTGGGCTTTAGAACAGTCTGTCAGGCGTCAGTGTGTAGCGGCAGGACGGAGTCAGGCGCAGGACACAGAGCTAGTAGACAACGTACTTTACTCGTAAATAACAAATGAACATAAACTCCACGCAGGGAGGACAATCCCGCTCACCAGTCGATATCACCAAACAGGCACATAACACAGTGGGAGCCAGAGGGTTAAATAGGGAACAAAATCATAGACATAATGGGAACCAGGTGTGTACAATGAAGACAAAAACAAGTAGAACACAGAAACATAGATCGGTAGCAGCTAGTACTCCGGTGACGACGAAAGCCGAAGCCTGCCCGAGCAAGGAGGAGGGGCAGCCTCGTCTGAATCCGTAGCCAGGAGTTACCACACAACAACCCCCAGGGTTCTCATGTCTTTTTGCTTAATTGTTTTCTTTCAAAATCTTTTAGCCACGCGTGATTGAGCTTCAAATCATATCGTATTCGTCACAGTTTACAGCAGGTGAAATGCCTACGTGCTAGCTCCCTCAACACTGCAGTACATTCATCTATATCAATAATAGTACAAATTAACAGGTAATTACAAGGTAGTAATAGTAATAAACATAGGATATACAGTTGAAGTCGAAAGTTTACATACACTTAGGTTGGAGTCATTAAAACTCGTTTTTCAACCACTCCACACATTTCTTGTTAACAAACTATAGTTTTGGCAAGTCGGTTAGGACATCTACTTTGTGCATGACACAAGTCATTTTTCCAACAATTGTTTACAGACAGATTATTTCACTTATAATTTACTGTATCACAATTCCAGTAGGTCAGAAGTTTACATACACTAAGTTGACTCTGCCTTTAAACAGCTTGGAAAATTCCAGAAAATGATGTCATGGCTTTAGAAACTTCTGATAGGCTAATTGACATCATTTGAGTCATGTGGAGGTGAACCTGTGGCTGTATTTCAAGGCCTACCTTCAAACTCAGTGCCTCTTTGCTTGACATCATGGGGAAATCAAAACAAATCAGCCAAGACCTCATAAAAAAAATGGTAGACCTCCACAAGTCTGGTTCATCCTTGGGAGCAATTTCTAAACGTCTGAAGGTACCACGTTCATCTGTACAAACAATAGTACGCAAGTATAAACACCATGGGACCAGGCAGCCGTCATACCGCTCAGGAAGGAGACGCGTTCTGTCTCCTAGAGATGAACGTACTTTGGTGCGAAAAGTGCAAATTAATCCCAGAACAACAGCAAAGGACCTTGTGAAGATGCTGGAGGAAACAGGTACAAAGGTATCTATATCCACAGTAAAACGAGTCCTATATCGACATAACCTGAAAGGCCGCTCAGCAAGGAAGAAGCCACTGCTCCAAAACCACCATAAAAAAGCCAGACTCCGGTTTGCAACTGCACATGGGGACAAAGATCGTACTTTTTGGAGAAATGTCCTCTGGTCTGATGAAACAAAAATAGAACTGTTTGGCCATCGTTATGTTTGGTGGAAAAAGGGGGTCGCTTGCAAGCCGAAGAACACCATCCCAACCGTGAAGCACGGGGGTGGCAGCATCATGATGTGGGGGTACTTTGCTGCAGGAGGGACTGGTGCACTTCACAAAACAGATGGCATGATGAGGAAGGAAATTGATGTGGATATATTGAAGCAACATCTCAAGACATCAGTCAGGAAGGTAAAGCTTGGTCGCAAATGGGTCTTCCAAATGGACAATGACCCCAAGCATACTTCCAAAGTTGTGGCAAAATGGCTTAAGTACAACAAAGTCAAGGTATTGGAGTGGCCATCACAAAGCCCTGACCTCAATCCTATACAAAATGTGTGGGCAGAACAGAAAAGGCGTGTGCGAGCAAGGAGGCCTACAAACCTGACTCAGTTACACCAGCTCTGTCAGGAGGAATGGGCCAAAATTCACCCAACTTATTGTGGGAAGCTTGTGGAAGGATACCCAAAAAGTTTGACCCAAGTTAAACTATTTAAAGGCAATGCTACCAAATACTAATTGAGTGTATGTAAACTTCTGACCCACTGGGAATGTGATGAAATAAATAAAAGCTGAAATAAATAATTCTCTCTACCATTATTCTGACTTTTCACATTCTTAAAATAAAGTGGTGATCCTAACTGACCTAAGACAGGGA
>NW_028165794.1:35000-41884 GCF_964263955.1 Coregonus lavaretus
GGTAGGTGATCAAATACTTGTTCTCCCCACTGTATACAGGTACAGTAGTACTGTATTAACCCTCTACAATCTAAGCCCTGTCTATGTGGGGGGGGGGGGGGGGGTTCTACTAAGTTAACATATGGAATTGTTTTAAGAATGTTACGAACGTCTTATGAAGGAGTGGACCAAAGCGCAGCGTTAGTTGCGAACATACTTGCTTTATTTAATTAAAGCATACACACGAAATAACAAAACAATTAACGACTCGTGAAGTCCTCAGTGACAATGACCAAACACGGAACAAAAACCCACAAACACAAAGTGAAACACAGACAGTTAAATATGGCTCCCAATCAGAGACAACCAGCACACAGCTGACACTCGTTGCCTCTGATTGGGAGTCACTCAGGCCAACATAGAAATACACAACCTAGAATTCCCAACATAGAAACAGAACACATAGAATGAACACACCCTGGCTCAACATAATGAGTCCCAGAGCCAGGGTGTGACAAAGAAGGTCATACCAAGGATCATTTAGCTATTTGATTTTGAATGTTAAAACCCCTTGAAATATATATATATTTTTTACATATATATATATATATATATATAATATATATTGATTAAGCATTGCATTTGGCCTTACTGCCTTACAGCCAATACAAACGCGTTGAATAACAGATTCATGACATGGAACAACAGATAGAACAAACTTCCTTTGGATTTGTTTTTGGGGACTAAGTGTTTGTCCTATATCTGAGAGATATTTTTTTGACATGTATTTATCTGTCCTATATCGGAGAGATATTCTTTGGACGTGTATTTACCAAAGATCCAGAAAATACTACAGTGCGTTTTTCTGGATTTCTTTGTTGTTATTCTGTCTCTCACTGTTCAAATAAACCTACCATTTAAAATGATAGACTGATCATGTCTTTGTCAGTGGGTAAACGTACAAAATCAGCAGGGGATCAAATACTTTTTTCCCTCACTGTATGCACTCACTAACTGTAAGTCGCTCTGGATAAGAGCGTCTGCTAAATGACTAAAAATGTAAAAATGTAATATGTACAGGTTTGAAGAGTATAACTGTATAACCCTGGCGGAGTTAGGTCTAACTAATGTTTCCCTTCTCTCTCTCTCCCCCCTCAGTGCGGGTGGGTGTATATCAGGCTGCCTGGTCGTGTAATGTTAACCTCTCTCTCCCCCCCTCAGTGCGGGCGTGGGTAGAACAGGCTGTCTGATCGTGTAATGTTAACCTCTCTCTCTCCCCACCTCAGTGCGGGCGTGGGTAGAACAGGCTGCCTGATCGTGATCGAGGCCATGCTGGAGCGTATGAAGCATGAGAAGTCAGTGGATATCTACGGTCATGTGACGTGCATGAGAGCTCAGCGGAACTACATGGTGCAGACGGAGGACCAGTACGTCTTCATCCACGAGGCCCTGCTAGAGGCAGCCACCTGTGGCCTCACTGAGGTCCCCGCACGCAACCTGTACGCACACATCCAGAAACTCACCCAGCCGCCCACCGGGGAGACCGTCACTGCCATGGAGCTGGAGTTTAAGGTAATATTAATAATAATAATATTATTTAGAATCTTATTTAGAATCTTCATCGCCATCATCATAATGAGACGGAGATCAAGCTGACATCCCTGCGCCCCAATCAAAAAAACAAAACTTGTACCTGTTAGTTTTAACAGAGGGGAATTTACACCGGGAGCCAGAGGGTAGGACCTGGAAGTCAGACAGGATGGAACTCATGGTGTAGGGGCTGGGCACAGTCAGACAGGATGGAACTCATGGTGTAGGGGCTGGGCACAGTCAGACAGGATGGAACTCATGGTGTAGGGGCTGGGCACAGTCAGACAGGATGGAACACATGGTGTAGGGGCTGGGCACAGTCAGACAGGATGGAACTCATGGTGTAGGGGCGAGGCACAGTCAGACAGGATGGAACTCATGGTGTAGGGGCTGGGCACAGTCAGACAGGATGGAACTCATGGTGTAGGGGCTGGGCACAGTCAGACAGGATGGAACTCATGGTGTAGGGGCTGGGCACAGTCAGACAGGATGGAACTCATGGTGTAGGGGCTGGGCACAGTCAGACAGGATGGAACACATGGTGTAGGGGCTGGGCACAGTCAGACAGGATGGAACTCATGGTGTAGGGGCTGGGCACAGTCAGACAGGATGGAACTCATGGTGTAGGGGCTGGGCACAGTCAGACAGGATGGAACTCATGGTGTAGGGGCTGGGCACAGTCAGACAGGATGGAACTCATGGTGTAGGGGCTGGGCACAGTCAGACAGGATGGAACTCATGGTGTAGGGGCTGGGCACAGTCAGACAGGATGGAACTCATGGTGTAGGGGCTGGGCACAGTCAGACAGGATGGAACTCATGGTGTAGGGGCTGGGCACAGTCAGACAGGATGGAACTCATGGTGTAGGGGCTGGGCACAGTCAGACAGGATGGAACTCATGGTGTAGGGGCTGGGCACAGTCAGACAGGATGGAACTCATGGTGTAGGGGCTGGGCACAGTCAGACAGGATGGAACTCATGGTGTAGGGGCGAGGCACAGTCAGACAGGATGGAACTCATGGTGTAGGGGCTGGGCACAGTCAGACAGGATGGAACTCATGGTGTAGGGGCTGGGCACAGTCAGACAGGATGGAACTCATGGTGTAGGGGCTGGGCACAGTCAGACAGGATGGAACTCATGGTGTAGGGGCTGGGCACAGTCAGACAGGATGGAACTCATGGTGTAGGGGCTGGGCACAGTCAGACAGGATGGAACACATGGTGTAGGGGCTGGGCACAGTCAGACAGGATGGAACACATGGTGTAGTCTCCCGAGTGGCGCAGTGGTCTAAGGCAGTGCTAGCTGTGCCACTAGAGATCCTTGTTCGAATCCAGGCTCTGTCGTGGCCGGCCGCGACCGGGAGACCCATGGGGCGGCGCACAATTGGCCCAGCGTCGTCCAGGGTAGGGGAGGGAATGGCCGGCAGGGATGTAGCTCAGTTGGTAGAGCATGGCGTTTGCAACGCCAGGGTTGTGGGTTCGATTCCCACGGGGGGCCAGTATGATAATAATAATAATGTATGCACTCACTAACTGTAAGTCAGAGCGTCTGCTAAATGACCAAAACGTGTAGAGCTGGTCACAGTCAGACAGGATGGATTCTGCCTTCCTCCTCCTTGTCTGTTGTACAGGTCAGAGGTCAGACAGAGTATTCTGCTGGACTCCCCTGATCTTGCTGACCACTAGTCTAGCTAGAGCATTTTACCAGGAAATCAAAGAAAATGTACTTGACACCCAGCGTCATAACATGTTATGACACGGTCATAATGTGTCATAACAGCTAACATAACTTGTCGTAACCTGTTATAATATGGTCATAACCTGTTATAATATGGTCATAACCTGTTATAATATGGTCATAACCTGTTATAATATTGTCATAACCTGTCATAATATTGTCATAACCTGTCATAATATGGTCATAACCTGTCATAATATGGTCATAACCTGTTATAATATGGTCATAACCTGTCATAATATGGTCATAACCTGTCATAATATGGTCATAACCTGTCATAATATGGTCATAACCTGTCATTATATGGTCATAACACTGTCATAAGATGGTCATAACCTGTTATAATATGGTCATAACTTGTTATAATATGGTCATAACCTGTCATAATATGGTCATAACCTGTCATAATATGGTCATAACCTGTTATAATATGGTCATAACCTGTTATAATATGGTCATAACCTGTCATAATATGGTCATAACCTGTCATAATATGGTCATAACCTGTCATAATATGGTCATAACACTGTCATAATATTTAGACCTGTTGTGACATATATTGCGTTATTGTATGGCTGGTTATGACGCCTACATAAGAGTGTCAGAACCCACTAAACCTACCACACAAGGCAAAACATTCCATTACACCATTAGCCTAGGTGTCAACAGTATGTTTATGTTATATCGTTTTTTAATTGACCATATTAAATTATAATTGTAATCGCGCTCACATTGATGTCAGACATGCAGCTACCCCAATGCTCTGTTGCTGATGACTGGGATGAATGCAGGAGCAGATTTCCTGGAGCAGGACAAGAAACACTATGTGATCTGGCTTATATGATTAGGATGGTCATAATGCTTCTTCACAGTGTCTTAAAGTGTATTTTCTACAAGTTATTTAAAATATGATGAAAAAAAAACTATCAACAAAGGATTTAAGACAAAAGGAAACTTCTTGGCAGGGGAAAAACTAATTTGAATGAATGTAGGTTTTGATGTAACGCAATATATGTCACAACAGGTATGAATAATATGGGTCATGACAGTGTTATGACCATATTATGACAGGTTATAACAAGTTATGTCAGCTGTTGTGACATGGTTATGAACGTGTCAAGTAAAGTGTTACCAAACAGGGTACGACTTATTAAAAAGAGTCATTGAGGTCCTGTATACCTGGAACTTTGCCAGTTTACCTGGTCCTTCTTCAATCTATTATCAATCGCTGTGCCCAAGGTACTTGTAACTGTCTGTAGTGTCTACCACCTGGTCCTTGATCATAGCGTTCTGAGGGGTAGTGGGGTTGACGCCTTAAATCCAGACATACACCACATGACCAAACGTATTGCAGGTGTAACATGGACAACTGCATGTGTTTGTCATGTTGTTTCGTTACCAGATCATATTGTGAAAGAAGCCCACTAGTCTATGTCATTTGTTGTCATTGCATCCAGAATCACTCATAGGAATTAGCGTCGGGTGTTGCGCAATAGTCGACCCTACACAGTAGACTCGGTGTCCAATCCGAGGCTCAAAGATATATGAAAACATGAACTCATTACCTTGATGCAATCTCTGTTAAATCTAACGAGACCCTGCTGTAAGTCAAGCAGACAACAACATATGATCAACATCAATCCAGGCACAACTGTCTTCACCTGCGTGAATGAGACACCAAAATATTCTGGACATTCCTCTCATGTCCTTATACTTTTTTCCCCAGCACTCGGGCTGTTGTTGCATCGCATGGGGGGCTGTCACAACAGCTGTTCATCACTTGACTGTCATTCGGAAAAATTCCTTCCTGGATCAGATGATGACGTGTGAAAATATCACGGTGTAACTAATCAGATGAACACCAAATGCACATGCCAGAAGTAATATGCATAATTATTAAAGAACCATATTAATGATAGTATCGATTTAGGTTTTATGTACACTACATGACCAAAAGTATGTGGACACCTGCTCGTCGAACATCTCATTCCAAACTCATGGGCATTAATATGGAGTTGGTCCCCCCCCCCCCTCCCCTTTGCTGCTATAACAGCCTCCACTCTTCTGGGAAGGCTTTCTACTAGATGTTGGAACATTGCTGCGGGGACTTGGTTCCGTTCAGCCACAAGAGCATTAGTGAGGTCGGGCACTGATGTTGGGCGATTAGGCCTGGCTCACAATCAGTGTTCCAATTCATCCCAAAGCTGTTTGATGGGGTTGAGGTCAGGGCTCTGTGCAGGCAAATCAAGTTCTTTCACACCGATCTCGACAAACCATTTCTGTATGGACCTCGCTTTGTGCACGGAAGCATTGTCATGCTAAAGCAGGAAAGGGCCTTCCCCAAACTGTTGCCACAACGTTGCCACAACGTTGGAAGAACAGAATCGTCTAGAATGTCATTGTATACTGTCCACATACTTTTGTATATATATATGGTGTATCTTTGGTTTTGGTCAAATTCAGTTGTAAGAATGCACTGTCACACTGTACTAAATCATAAAGAATAGGACCAACGGCATGAAGGAGACTGGCTTTTACAGAGTCGTCCACAAACTTCAGGATTTGTGGGTTCTCGTACTCGCTACGCCAATCATCAGTGTACAGGATATAGAGGAGTTGGCGAGGACACATCCCTGGGGTGAGCCTGTTGATGATGACAGCTCCCGTGACAGTCACCGTCTGGGGGTCTGTTGGTTAGAAAGTCAAGGATCCAGCCCACAACATGACAGTCTGGTGTTTTCTCTGCTCCCTGGGTGTTACTACCCTCATTCATGTCTTTATGACCTGTCCTGTTTGAAGTGAGGATAATGATCACTAATACAAACAGCTGGTGTCTTCTCTCTCTCTCTCTCTCTCTCTCTCTCTCTCTCTCTCTCTCTCTCTCTCTCTCTCTCTCTCTCTCTCTCTGTCTCTGTCTCTGTCTCTGTCTCTGTCTCTCTCTCTCTCTCTCACTCTCTCTCTGTGTCTTCTCTCTCTCTCTCTCTCTCTCTCTCTCTCTCTCTCTCTCTCTCTCTCTCTCTCTCTCTCTCTCTCTCTGTGTGTCTTCTCTCTCTCTCTCTGTATCTCTGTCTGTCTCTGTATCTCTGTATCTGTCTCGCGCTCTCCTGCTATTTAGATGAAGAAACCAACGTTACACACCCACATTATCTACAGTGCTCTGTAGCTCTTCCAATGATAGAGGGAGAGAGAGAGGGGGCAGGAGAGAGAGAGAGAGAGAGGAGGAGAGGAGAGGAGAGGAAGGAGAGGAGAGGGAGAGGAGAGGGAGAGGAGAGGAGAGGAGAGGAGAGGAGAGGAGAGGAGAGGAGAGGAGAGGAGAGGAGAGGAGAGGAGAGGAGCGATGGTGATTGTGGGACTACAGCCTTGCCGTTCAAGCCCAGGCAGTCTGGCCACCACACAAACACACACACACAAACACACACACACAAACACACACACACAGAGCAACACCAGGTCTGTCCACTCTCTCCTGTGTTGTCCATCTGTGGTGAGAGCTGCCAGGTCCAGCACTGAGCCAGTCACGCCTCTCCACTCTCCCACTCCCGTCTCTCCAGCAGGCTCTGCTGTGTGTTAGCCAGCC
>NW_028165793.1:0-30537 GCF_964263955.1 Coregonus lavaretus
CTCTTCCTGTACGCCCAACCCTCTATCCCTTCACCTCTAATCCATCCCCCTCTCTTCCTGTACCGCTACCCTCTATCCTTCACCTCTAATCCATCCCCCTCTCTTCCTGTACCGCTACCCCTCTATCCCTTCACCTCTAATCCATCCCCTCTCTTCCTGTACCGCTACCCCTCTATCCCTTCACCTCTAATCCATCCCCCTCTCTTCCTGTACCGCTACCCTCTATCCCTTCACCTCTAATCCATCCCCCTCTCTTCCTGTACCGCCAACCCTCTATCCCTTCACCTCTAATCCATCCCCCTCTCTTCCTGTACCGCTACCCCTCTATCCCTTCACCTCTAATCCATCCCCCTCTCTTCCTGTACCGCTACCCCTCTATCCCTTCACCTCTAATCCATCCCCCTCTCTTCCTGTACCGCTACCCCTCTATCCCTTCACCTCTAATCCATCCCCCTCTCTTCCTGTACCGCTACCCCTCTATCCCTTCACCTCTAATCCATCCCCCTCTCTTCCTGTACCGATACCCCTCTATCCCTTCACCTCTAATCCATCCCCCTCTCTTCCTGTACCGCTACCCCTCTATCCCTTCACCTCTAATCCATCCCCCTCTCTTCCTGTACCGCTACCCCTCTATCCCTTCACCTCTAATCCATCCCCCTCTCTTCCTGTACCGCTACCCCTCTATCCCTTCACCTCTAATCCATCCCCCTCTCTTCCTGTACCGATACCCCTCTATCCCTTCACCTCTAATCCATCCCCCTTTCTTCCTGTACCGCTACCCCTCTATCCCTTCACCTCTAATCCATCCCCCTCTCTTCCTGTACCGCCAACCCTCTATCCCTTCACCTCTAATCCATCCCCCTCTCTTCCTGTACCGCCAACCCTCTATCCCTTCACCTCTAATCCATCCCCCTCTCTTCCTGTACCGCTACCCCTCTATCCCTTCACCTCTAATCCATCCCCCTCTCTTCCTGTACCGCTACCCCTCTATCCCTTCACCTCTAATCCATCCCCCTCTCTTCCTGTACCGCTACCCCTCTATCCCTTCACCTCTAATCCATCCCCCTCTCTTCCTGTACCGCTACCCCTCTATCCCTTCACCTCTAATCCATCCCCCTCTCTTCCTGTACCGCTACCCCTCTATCCCTTCACCTCTAATCCATCCCCCTCTCTTCCTGTACCGCTACCCCTCTATCCCTTCACCTCTAATCCATCCCCCTCTCTTCTACATGGCCGGCGCTCCTCTCCTTTGAAAACGCGAGATAATGAGGCAGTATTAGAATGACATGCTCCAGATGGGAGTCTGATTGAGCTGAGCGGTAGTTTGGCGGTCCGGACCGGGCCGGTCAGGCCTTCCTTTCCTTTCAGAGCCAGGCAGCCTAATTAGTTTATGTTAGCAGGACAAGGTCAGGGGGCGCGTGAGGCGGAGGCCCAGGCTGCCCTGCTCTGTGATCGCCACCGTGGTGTGATGATCTGATGATCCCAGGATGCAGGTGCATGCGGAGCTCGG
This sequence comes from Coregonus lavaretus, assembly GCF_964263955.1. Lineage (NCBI taxonomy): Eukaryota > Metazoa > Chordata > Actinopteri > Salmoniformes > Salmonidae > Coregonus > Coregonus lavaretus. The sequence continues at coordinate 1,511 of NW_028165793.1, forward strand.
CTGCTTGGGCTTACCCATTGTGCAATCGACTTTGCAAACCGGGAGAGACAATTAAAGGGGCTGTTTTTGCTCGCCGTGACTGCTTGACATTTCCCCCATCCATGTCTGTGTGTCCTGCAATGACGCTTGACATGGCTCACTCTCTCTCTCTGTTGCACAAAATGGCATGTCAATGAACTCATCAGTGAACTCATCCAACATATGTTATTGCATTCTACATTTGGCATGAAATAACTTGGGAAACCCCCTTGTTATATTGCACCCATTAGAGTGTGGGGTAGTGGTAATGGTTAGGGCTCTGCTCCAGGGACCAGAGACTCAGGGGTCGGCCTAAAGCCTTAAAATGCACACAACCTCTGTCATACACCAAGGAAGCCCTCCTGGCAAACACTGCTGCCATATAATCCTTCAACCTATTAAATGGAGAACCATTCATGAATATGGCAGCTATAAGCCCTTTAATGACTGACAATAATCTCTAGTGATAATATTCTTGTATGCATCTGGTGCCCTTGACAACTACAGCCACGGTTATTCCACATAGAGCTATATACAGTATTGCAGACAGGACTACCTTCCTCTTACTCATAGAGCTGTGTATTACAGACAGACACATAGAACTGTATATTACAGACAGACACATATAACTGTATATTACAGACAGACACATAGAACTGTGTATTACAGACAGACACATAGAACTGTATATTACAGACAGACACATAGAGCTGTATATCACAGACAGACACATAGAACTGTGTATTACAGACAGACACATAGAACTGTATATTACAGACAGACACATAGAGCTGTGTATTACAGACAGACACATAGAACTGTATATTACAGACAGACACATAGAACTGTATATTACAGACAGACACATAGAGCTGTATATCACAGACAGACACATAGAACTGTATATTACAGACAGACACATAGAGCTGTGTATTACAGACAGACACATAGAACTGTATATTACAGACAGACACATAGAACTGTATATCACAGACAGACACATAGAACTGTATATTACAGACAGACACATAGAACTGTATATTACAGACAGACACATAAAACGGTATATTACAGACAGACACATAGAGCTGTATATTACAGACAGACACATAGAACTGTATATCACAGACAGACACATAGAACTGTATATTACAGACAGACACATAGAGCTGTATATTACAGACAGACACATAGAACTGTATATTACAGACAGACACATAGAGCTGTAGATGACAGACAAGTCCCTCCCCATGATCCATCATGCCATGCTCTCATCCCCATATTTAACAGCCAGGAGCAGAGGAAAGAAAAGAGTGGAGGGAGGGAGGGATCGGAGGAATGGAGACTAATACTAAATCTCTCTCCCTGTCATTACACTGGCCTGTGACTTCCTATCAGAGGGCTGTGAGTGATATGGGAAATGCTGGGTTCTGTCCTCCCTAACCCCGGTAGACCAGGCAGGGCCAGGAGCACCGGCAGCAGCCTGGTCCAAACTATCACACTACAGGACGGGCCAGACCCCAGGGTAGAGCTGGAGTCCTGGAACCTGCTGACATCACCCACCTACTAACCTGCTTTATGCCCACTCTGCGGTCAGGACTGGATATTCATCTCTCTCTCTCGCACTTACTCGCTCCTTCTTGCTCTCCATACCTCCCTCCTCGTCTCTCTCTCTCTCTCTCTCTCTCTCTCTTTCTGAAGAACTGATTTCTCTCTCTCTAACCATCTTTCTCTCTCCATCTCTCGCTCTCTCCCTCCCTCTCGATCCATCTCTGTTTCTCTGAGGAAGTTATATTTCAGTTTTTTCTCTCCTACTACAGTTAAATCAATCCGAGGCTGAGACGGTTCTCTTTGATAGCCTCCCCATTGGAGGAAATATGTTCTCACACACTGCTGTTCTGGACAGGAGCTTTAAAGGAAATGAAGTATCCAGCAGGCCAGGCCAGGGTTTAGGGTGATGGAGAATACCTGCGGTTCAACCTGAGGTCCAGGTTGTTTTCAATGCTAATTCTCTTCATTAATGATGGCCTGTAATGTTTTGCTTAAACCCGGATAAGTCGTCCACACCTTGACAATTACTCTATCCAGTGGCCTGAAACTAAGTTCAACCTCCTCAGATTGACCCACATGATATATGGCTAAATGATATATGGCTAAATTTGTACATTCAAGATGTTGATATATTTAATTACTGCAGTGATCTTAGTACATCAGCTTGCAACCTTGACAAGAGGCAACATCAGCTTGCGACCTTGACAAGCAGTTTGGGCCTTTTGGTTTAACAGTTAAGATGTTTAAGATGTTGGACAGACAGTTACAGGGGCCTGGGTTCGACTCCTGGTCGGACTATGCCCCAAATTCACAACAATACTATTAACATGTCATTTGATTGGATTCATCAACAGATTTCCTATCTCATTCTCAGACATTAAATATTGAGCCAAACATCTACGTTGTATCTTCTTGCTCTTGTATATACAGAAACACACCAACCTCAACACTCAAAACACCCCTGTTTCTCCCTCGTTCCCTCCCACCCTCCTTCCCTCTTTCACACTCTTTCTCTCTCTCTCCATCCATGTGATGAGGACATAGGGATGGGGACAGTAGGATTCAAAGGCACAAAGTGCTAGAGGCAGAAGTGACAGGGGGTCAGGCAGGCCCAGGTGTGTACCAGCAGACCACTGCTATCACACCAGTCCCTGGCTGCTTATGGACTTGCTAACTGTTCCATGAAATGGGCCAGGCGAACAGTGCGACCCTCCCTGAAACAGGACGCTCACTGTTAGCCAACAGTGCTGCCTTTGTGTCAAATTGTCAAAGCTGGCACCCTCTCTCTCTCTCTCTCTCTCTCTCTCTCTCTCTCTCTCTCTCTCTCTCTCTCTCTCTCTCTCTAGTCTCTGCTGGTCCCTCTTTTCTTGTTCTTTTGAGCCTCAGCTGTGAGCGAAGAAAGCTGGCTTGAAGTTTGCATGCCGTGTAAAGCTAGCTAGCTGGCTAGCCGCGTTAGCGTCCATGTCAATGGGAGCAATGAGGGTTTGTGCTGCTCTGTGTTCTGCAGGTGTGGCTTTAATAGAGCCCTAATGAGAAGTCACTGTCAATGGTCTCACTGATAGGAGCCTCATAAAACTAAACTACACAGTTTACATGGCTGGGGGGAAAATAGCTCATTTAAGTCATGTGTGTTCAAAAAGCTTATATGGCTTCCTCTTATGATTATTAGTTAACTTTACACATTCAAAGCCAGGCAGTGAGTATACCAGAAATATTATAGCCCGCTGCGACCATTGACCGCATTTTAGATTTCCTGTAATTCAAAAAGTGAAATGTAAAGTGAAATAAAAATTGTGTTTATTGCCCCCACAGTAATGTTAAGTACAGGGGATAGAAATGATGAGTGCAGCAGATGAATACATAATGTTTTATTGATTTCATACGAGATACTGACAGGCTCTACAGTTGATCTAAATTATATTTATTGTGTAGTCAGAGCATATAGCTGGAACAGCAGAATGCCAATTATAAAGTTCCTTTTGGTTGTGAGGGTTGATGTGCAGCTGTAACGGACCATCAACTCACCACAGCCTACACACACACACACACACACACACACACACACACACACACACACACACACACACACACACACACACACACACACACACACACACACACACACACACACACACACACACACACACACACACACACACACACACACACAGTCCTCTGTGAGACATGGGCTGCTGACACTAAACAATATAGGCTGTAGCTGCGAACACGGCCTTTGTGTCTGCCTCATATTTCTGAACCTGCTGCGATTTGAACAAACATTCAAAAAAATATATATTAAGAAGGCTACAACTTTCTCTGTCTGTTGTAACGGATATTGCTGTTGCACAATTATTATAGTGATTAAGGAGTAACATTAAAACAGAGTAATATTCCCCACCAACATTAGACAACTGTACAGAAAACCCTAAAACTGCTGAAATAAGTCAATCAAACTGATGAATAGTCAGATTAACTGATAATTGACACAGACATGGTGGCATAGCAGGAAGCTGTGAACCAAAAAGTTGTGAGTTCAAATCCCAGGTGGACATGAATAATAAATAATGTATAAATTAACATGCACAATGTAATCGTTTGTCAAATATGTAAGTTCAAAGCACTGTGTGTGTAATTAGTTCCACAGCCTTTTTTGGTGAAGATGCCCAAATAATAATTTCTAGTTGAATGAACATGCACTACATGACCAAAAGTATGTGGACACCTGCTAGTCCAACATCTCATTCCAAAATCATGGGCATTAATATGGAGTTGGTCCCCCCTTTGCTGCTATAACAGCCACTCTTCTGGGAAGGCTTTCCACTAGATGTTGGAACATTGCTGCAGGGACTTGCTTCCATTCAGCCACAAGAGCATTAGTGAGGTCGGGCACTGATGTTGGGCAGGTAGCGTTCTCCTGGCGTCCGCCAAAACCAGACTTGTCCGTCTGACTGGGGATGGTGAAGCGTGATTCATCACGCCAGAGAACGCATTTCCACTGCTCCAGAGTCCAATGGTGGCAAGCTTTAGACCACTCCAGCCGACGCTTGGCATTGCACATGGTGATCTTAGGCTTGTGTGCGGCTGCTCGGCCATTGAAACCCATTTCATGAAGTTCCCGACAAACAGTTATTGTGCTGACATTGCTTCCAGAGGCAGTTTGGAACTCGGTAGTGAGTGTTGCAACCGAGGACAGAGGATTTTTATCCCGTTCTGTGAGCTTGTGTGGCTTACCACTTCGCGACTGAGCCGTTGTTGCTCCTAGACGTTTCCACTTCACAATAACAGCACTTACAATGACCGGGGCAGCTCTAGCAGGGCAGCAGGCATCCTATGATGGTGCCACGTTGAAAGTCACTGAGCTCTTCAGTAAAGCCATTCAACTGCCAATATTTGTCTATGGAGATTGGGTGGCTGTGTGCTCGATTTTATACATCAGTCAGCAACAAGTGTGGCTGAAATAGCAGAATCCACTAATGTGAAGGGGTGTCCACATACTTTTGTATATATTGTTTAGCTCTGCATGTAGGCTAACTCCCCTCCTGAAAAAATATGCTTAATGCTTAATAGTCTACTGAGGCATGGAATGCAATAGTTGGAACATGTCGACCACGTCCTTTGTGTACAATATGAAGTTTGTAGGCTACACCAGACGAAGGCCCTCATCGCCGATCAAGGAACGAGAAGCTGCAGCGAAATGCTGAGCAGCAGCTAGGTAGGCAGCGGAGCGAGCTCAGCTACATAAAAACAAATCTGGAAGCGGTCAATAGAAGCGGTAGCGGAGTGAACAGCAGCTAAGTAAAATAAATCAAATTGGGTTCCAGAAAATCCGGAACAAATGGACAAAAACTATAACAACTAAAGCTCAATTTCTCAGGAGCGTGAAACACCAATAAGCCATACAACACAAAAGATCCAGCTATCTTGCCAAGGCAAGGATAATTGCATATTTATTTATGCAGATTGGTTTTTGCTACAGGAGTTTGTCCTTTTTTCAGTGGAAACAGAAAACCAGTAGCACTTGGTTTAACTGCCTTTCACTTTGCATAATTGTTCCCAAGATTGCTGTTTTTTATTTCCAGACTTTCTGCGCCAAAATAATTCAATTTCTGCGGCCAAGCCAAATATTTGCAGCGTGGCCTCCACTTCTAAACTGGGCTCTCGTTTTGGGCAGAAGGAGGTTCCAGTTGCCACCACTGTTCCTCTGCTCCTCGGTCTGTCTGTCTGTCTGCAGACCAACACCAGACAGCAAACACATTCTCTCACTACTCATCAAGAGCAAACAACACTGATGTCTGACCACATCCTTTTTCATGTATGTCACAAGTCCCGTCCTGTGTGTTACAGTGACTTAAGAGTGTCTGGTACACTGGTGCAAAGATACCATGTTCCAATGTTGTAATAATATTATATATTATTACTTTATATGGAACTACAGTAGTTTCTGATTGGTTAATTAAACTAACAGTTCTCTGTGTGTGTACAGTGTGCGTGCGTGCTGGTGTGTGTCTGCATGCTGAATGCTTGTCTGTCTGTCTGTCTGCGTGCGTGCATGTGTCCTGTGAGTGGTCTGGTAAATGCGTCTTCCGTATTCCACCCTGCTGGGAAGTATTTGCGATGGTTTCCACAGCGAACTAGGTCACTCAGTTCTCCCTCCCTCCCTCACTCCCTCCGTGGTACAGGTGAGTTGGCCAGAGTTTATTTTGGCTACAGTCACAGGTTAGTTGGAGCACTGCTTTATTTACTGTTGGTCACTGGCTGTCCTTTCCTTTCCACAGGGCTACAGGGAAACCAGGACTGCAAACAGAACAGCCCCTGACACAACAAGACAACCTTTTGTCCGTTACACCACTAAGCTGACTGCCTGACTGCGGCCAACGTCTCACAACCATCATCTCCCCAGGCAGAGTCCTGAGTCCCCCAGGGCAGTGAAGCCTGCTGGTTAAAGTAGCAGTTAATTGGAAAGCCTCTCTGGAGAGGGAGAAGGTAGACACGCAGTAAGGCAGCCGTGCCTCCACACTCTGATGGAAACTATAACCTCTTTCACAGGGAGGAGTGTGTTTTGGCTGAGAAGATTGTAATCATGGAAGATTAGCCCTGAGGACTCAATTCTGACCATATTCCTTATTTCCCATCACTCAAAAAAACACCTAAATCAAATCACATTTTATTTGTCACATGCGCTGAATACAGGTGTAGACCTTACAGAGAAATGCTTACTTACAAGCCCTTAACCAACAATGCAGTTTTAAGAAAAATAAGTGTTAAGTAAAAAATAGATTAAGTAAAAGTTAAGTAAAAAATAATTAAAGAGCAGCAGTAAAATAACATTAGCGAGGCTATATATATATATTTTTTTTTTTTCACCTTTATTTAACCAGGTAAGAACAGGTTGAGAACAAGTTCTCCTTTACAACTGCGACCTGGCCAAAATAAAGCAAAGCAGTGCGATAAAAACAACAACAACACAGAGTTACATATGGTGACAAAACGGATGGCACTGTGATAGACTACATCCAATTTGCTGAGTAGAGTGTTGGAAGCTATTTTGTAAATGACATCACCGAAGTCAAGGATCGGTAGGATAGTCAGTTTTACGAGGGCATGTTTAGCAGCATGAGTGAAGGAGGCTTTGTTGCGAAATAGGAAGCCGATTCTAGATATACAAGGTACCGGTACAGAGTCAATGTGCAGGTTAGTCGAGGTAATTGAGGTAATATGTGTGTGGGGGCTGGCCATTTGATTAGCTGTTCTGGAGTCTTATGGCTTGGGGGTAGAAGCTGTTAAGAAGCCTTTTGGACCTAGACTTGGCGCTCCAGTACTGCTTGCCGTGCAGTAGCAAAGAGAACAGTCTATGACTAGGGTGGCTGGAGTCTTTGACAATTTTTAGGGCCTTCCTCTGACACCACCTGGTATAGAGGTCCTGGATGGCAGGAATCTTGGCCCCAGTGATGTACTGGGCCATACGCACTACCCTCTGTAGTTGCCATACCAGGCAGTGATGCAACCAGTCAGGATGCTTTCAATGGTGCAGCTGTAGAACTTTGTCTGAAATTATATTTACCACTCTTCCTCTGCCCAAAGACATGGCGTTAAAGTTAATTGATGGATGCCAATCAGTGACATCATTTAAAGTGAATAAAATATTGATTAGGTTTTTCTCCAGAATGAGATTTTAGGAGCTATTATGAATATTTAGACGATCAGAAGATGGGCGTTTCAGTAATCGATAGAAAACTGTTATTTGCTGAAATAACATTTTTTCCCTCTGTTGATGTCTATCTGGCTTTCAACAGGTTAATGAATGTGAAACACTTTAGAATTGTTGTCATCTGCGGGTGGAGATCTCCCCACAACAGGTTCTATTTCCCCTACTCATCCTCCCCCTCCTCATCCTCCCCTCCTCCTCCCATCCTTCCCCTCATCCTCCCCTCATCCTCCCATCCTTCCCCTCATCCCCCCCTCCTCCCCCTCATCCTTCCCCTCATCCTCCCCCCTCCTCCCCCTCATCCTTCTCCTCATCCTCCCCTCATCCTCCCATCCTTCTCCTACTCCCCCTCATCCTCATCCTCCCCCTCATCCTCCCCTCCTCCTCCCATCCTTCCCCTCATCCTCCCCCTCATCCTTCCCCTCATCCTCCCCTCCTCCTCCCATCCTTCCCCTCATCCTCCCCTCATCCTCCCCCCTCCTCCCCGTCATCCTTCCCCTCATCCTCCCATCCTTCTCCTACTCCCCCTCATCCTCCCCCTCATCCTCCCCTCCTCCTACCATCCTCCCCCTCCCCTTCATCCTTCCCCTCATCCTCCCCTCCTCCTCCCATCCTTCGCCTCATCCTCCCCTCATCCTCCCCCCTCCTACCCCTCATCCTTCCCCTCATCCTCCCATCCTTCTCATACTCCCCCTCATCCTCCCCCTCATCCTCCCCTCATCCTCCCCTCCTCCTCTTATCCTCCCCCTCATCCTTCCCCTCATCCTCCCCTCCTCCTCCCATCCTTACCCTCATCCTCCCCTCATCCTCCCCCCTCCTCCCCCTTATCCTTCCCCTCATCCTCCTCTCCTCCTCCCATCCTTCCCCTCATCCTTCCCCTCATCCTCCCCTACTCCTCCCATCCTCCCCCTCATCCTCCCCCTCATCCTTCCCCTCATCCTCCCCTCCTCCTCCCATCCTTCCCCTCATCCTCCCCCTCATCCTTTCCCCTCCTCCCCCTCATCCTTCCCCTCATCATCCTCCCCTCCTCCTCCTTCTTCCTCCTGCCCAGATTGTTTTCTCCTCTACGTCTGAAAATCATCTACATACTGTAGGTGGTCTCTTCCTCTCTCTTTCTCTTTTTCTTTCTCGCTCTCTCCCCCCGTCTCTCACATACATTATTTTCCCCCTCTCTCACATACATTCTCTCCCCCCTCTCTCACACACATTCTCTCCCCCCTCTCTCACATACATTCTCTCCACCCTCTCTCACACACATTCTCTCCCCCCTCTCTCACACACATTCTCTCCCCCCTCTCTCACACACATTCTCTCCCATCTCTCTCACACACATTCTCTCCCCCCCTCTCTCACACACATTCTCTCCCATCTCTCTCACACACATTCTCTCCCCCCTCTCTCACACACATTATCTCCCTCTCTCCCTCCATCCCTTTCCCTTTTTCTGAGGTAGAGGATGTGCTGATAGTAAATATGGAGAAGCCTCAATCAGTGCGTGCCAGCAAAGACGGCCTGCCTTGGCTGGCTGTGGATGTATTTCTGGAACAGAAGCAGAGGAGGTTTACCGAGACGTATTTTTATCGTGAAAAGCCAACATGGAATGGCCTGCCTGCACAGCTGTTGCTCTAATTTGTTCTAAGGATGTACAAACAAGACGGCCCACATAGGCCATAAAAAATGAGTGGAGGTTTTGCTCAACACAGCACTTTTGTCCGACCAGAGGGACAGGGACGCCTTCCAACAAACCAACAGATCACAAAGAGACACACACACAATCACAATGACTTGAGATGGCAGAGTTTGCTAGAAGAGGGACCGGCGATGAGCTGGAACAGGGTAGTTTCCAACAGTCATCTTTTCAACTTGGCCAGTATGGAACATGGCATATTTGGTTGGCTTTTGTGTTTTTCCTATATTTCAAATTGGACATATTGTGGGTTTTCATCTTCCCACCTGTTCATCCTCTTAGCTCTCTGACACAGAGCTCCTTCAGTAGACTCAAGGTCGCTGTCTACCACAACTTATATTTCAGACACATATGTATATATTTTTTGTGCAGGAATTCTCGAGGTAGTTTCCTACCTTCAGAAATCTCACCAATGTCTCCATTGTTCTCTTCCCATACGTTTTATTATGCCATGGAAAGTTTGATTTGCTCCTGAGCAATTTGCTCTGGAAGCCCCTGTGGCTGTCAGGAGTACTGTATACACACACACACACACAGTACATCCCCCTCCACATGCACACACACACACACACACACGCACACACACACACACACACAGTACATCCCCCTCCACATGCACGCACACACACACACACACACACACACACACACACACACACACACACACACACACACACACACACACACACACACACACACACACACATACACACACACACATACACACAATACATCCCCCCCACACACACACACCCGCACATGCACCACTACACACCCACGTCTGACTGGGCTGGGGTTCCCCTCTAGGCAGCTAGCGGATAAATAGCAGTCTTCAAAGAACGAACTAGGTGCTAATGAACAGGGCCCTGACAGGCTGGCTTTCCCTAGGTTCAGACCCAGCCCTCAATGCCTCCATTCACTGCATCTCAGCCATGGAAAATGTTGGGAAAGTCATCCCGCAAAAGTTTGCGCGACCTTTTCAAACTCTCAGTACGTCTTTCTCACCTCAGGCCTTTCAGGCCTTGCCAACGATAAAACTAATATGCATCAGCTGATACTAGCAGAGGCTGCAGCAATTTGCATGTTTCAAAATGGCTCCCATTCATTCACAGGCCGGTTGGCAATTTGATGTGGGGAAGGAAACTAACACAACACCTCCTTCCTGCTCGTACCTGTAACACAGTCACAGCACCTTAAAGGCGCCCTCATACTAGGTTGGGTTAGCTCCTAGCAGAACTTGGCTAGGCGAAGCAAACGTCTGTGCCTCGCATACTCCCTTAAAAGAACTTTGCTTGAAAAACGAGAAAAGAGTGGCAATATTATTGTTTGTCCCTCTGGAGACGCAGTAGCAACAACATAGCCAGTATACACTTCCTCTAAATAGTCTGAATAAATCTAAGATAAATCAAGAAATCTGTAATTAATTTTGACGTTTTTACAGAGGAGATCTTAGTCGTGCAATTTTACGTCTAACTAAGATGTTTGGTGCAGTATTTCTCAAGTGAAAAAATGTGCATGAAAAGTAGCCGTCTCTCGTTGAATGACAACAAACACTTCATTAAAGAATCCCATCCATAGTTCTCAATCCTACTAGGAGTAGTACTGTTGATCAATCACCCACGAAGGGGTGTAGACTTTGGCTACCGAACTTCTGCTTACCTCAAGAATAAAATGTGTGCGCTCGAACAGCTGAAAAACTCCCTGCTGAACACCAAAACAAAAATGTCACAAAATCCTGTCATAATATATGTGCAAACTGTTTCGACTGGGAAGGCTCTGTCATACTGCATCACTGGGGCCCAAGATGAATGCATCCAGCTGTCACACGCACACACACACATATACACACATACGCACACACACGGCTGACAGATCTATACTTTCAAGCACTGAAAGATGGGCAGTGAACCCGTTGACTATCTATGATGTCTGTCTGTGTTATGTAAGGACATTCTCACGCCAAGTTCAGTTTTTATAAATGCCAACTTTTGCAGGAAAACTGGCCCACGCATGTTTTGGGGTACATTTGTCTCTCTCTCTTTCTCTCTCTCTCTCTCTCTCTCTCTCTCTATATATATATATATATATATATAGAGAGAGAGAGAGAGAGAGAGAGAGAGAGAGAGAGAGTTTGGAGTCATTAAAACTCGTTTTTCAACCACTCCACAAATTTCTTGTTAACAAACTATAGTTTTGGCAAGTCGGTTAGGACATCTACTTTGTGCATGACACAAGTAATTTTTCCAACAATTGTTTACAGACAGATTATTTCACTTACAATTCACTGTATCACAATTCCAGTGGGTCAGAAGTTTACAAACACTAAGTTGACTGTGCCTTTAAACAACTTGGAAAATTCTAGAAAATGATGTCATGGGTTTAGAAGCTTCTGATAGGCTAATTGACATCATTTGAGTTCATTGGAGGTGTACCTGCGGATGTATTTCAAGGCCTACCTTCAAACTCAGTGCTTCTTTGCTTGACATCATGGGAAAATCAAAAGAAATCAGGCAAGACCTCAGAAAAGAAATTGTAGACCTCCACAAGTCTGGTTCATCCTTGGGAGCAATTTCCAAACGCCTGAAGGTACCACGTTCATCTGTACAAACAATAGTACGCAAGTATAAACACCATGGGACCACGCAGCCGTCATACCGCTCAGGAAGGAGACGCGTTCTGTCTCCTAGAGATGAACGTACTTTGGTGCGAAAAGTGCAAATCAATCCCAGAACAACAGCAAAGGACCTTGTGACGATGCTGGAGGAAACAGGTACAAAAGTATCTATATCCACAGTAAAACAAGTCCTATATCGACATAACCTGAAAGGCCGCTCAGCAAGGAAGAAGCCACTGCTCCAAAACCGCCATAAAAAAAGCCAGACTACGGTTTGCAACTGCACATGGGGACAAAGATCATACTTTTTGGAGAAATGTCCTCTGGTCTGATGAAACTGTTTGGCCATAATGACCATCGTTATGTTTGGAGGAAAAAGGGGGTTGTTTGCAAGCCGAAGAACACCATCCCAACCGTGAAACACGGGGGTGGCAGCATCATGCTGTGGGGGTGCTTTGCTGCAGGAGGGACTGGTGCACTTCACAAAATAGATGGCATCATGAGGAAGGAAAATTATGTGGATATATTGAAGCAACATCTCAAGACATCAGTCAGGAAGTTAAAGCTTGGTCACAAATAGGTCTTCCAAATGGACAATGACCCCAAGCATACTTCCAAAGTTGTGGCAAAATGACTTAAGGACAACAAAGTCAAGGTATTGGAATGGCCATCACAAAATTTGTGGGCAGAACTGAAAAAGCGTGTGCGAGCAAGGAGGCCTACAAACCTGACTCAGTTAGACCAGCTCTGTCAGGAGGAATGGGTCGAAATTCACCCAACTTATTGTGGGAAGCTTGTGGAAGGCTACCCGAAACGTTTGACCCAAGTTAAACAATTTAAAGGCAATGCTACCAAATACTAATTGATTGTATGTAAACTTCTGACCCACTGGGAATGTGATGAAAGAAACAAAAGCTGAAATAAATCATTCTCTCTACCATTATTCTGACATTTCACATTCTTAAAATAAAGTGGTGATCCTAACTGACCTAAAACAGGTAATTTCTACTAGGATTAAATGTCAGGAATTGTGAAAAACTGAGTTTAAATGTATTTGGCTAAGGTGTATGTAAACTTCCGACTTCAACTGTATATCATTTTTTGTTTTAGCTGTAGTGGAGAATGTGCATTAAGTTCCAGGGGAAAGCAAGGGCCGGGCCAGGGTGGATGAATGATCTCCATCTAACCATATGTCTCTGTTCATCCATATCTTTTATGCCTCTGGGCTGTAAGGAGATGAAATACTGCCAATGACAGGTAAAGCCATACTCTGTAATGGAAGTTGTTTTACAGTAGACACTTTTCAAAAAGATAATGTGCAATATATAAACATGTGGTATCCCCTTCCAAACCGCCGGTCTGGAGGGGCTGGGGCAAATCAGCCAGGACACACTGGATGTGAGAGGAGGTCTGACAGGGTGTATTTACGGCCATACCTGACCTTACATCATGAAAAAGCTTTTTATTTATATCAGATGTTTCCAATGGAGAGAGATTGAGAGAGAGAGAAAGAAAGAAAGAAGAGAGAGAGTGGGGAGATAGTAAGAAAGAAAGGGAGAAGAGGAGCGAGGGAGGGAGGGGGTGGAATGGGAGAGAGAGAGAGAGAGAGAGAGAGAGAGAGAGAGAGAGAGAGAGAGAGAGAGAGAGAGAGAGTGAGAGCGAGAGAGAGAGAGAGAGCGAGAGAGAGAGAGGGATTTGGGACCTGCCTGTTGAGATCTATTGGTGAACAGATAGATAAGTGAAAATGCTTCTCGCTGTTTTTCTGTCTGTCTGTTCGTTGTTTTCACACATTTTTTTTTAATTCTTAACATTTTTATAGCGCGGACCCCGGCATGGTAACATTTTAATAAGCTTCGATGGAAACATCCACAAGCAGCGACGTGGGTCACCTTTTTAACGAATAACCTACAGTATGCTTCCACCCACCCACATAAATAAACAATTAATTTTAGAAATAGAAGAGTCTTTATGCTGGCCCATACGCCAGGCCATGGACTGTGCAGGCTATTTGAGGAACTGCCTGTCACCCTGATGTAAATACACATACTTTTATCAACATACAGATGTAGGATCTTAATTTGAGGAAGTTTGCTACAGTTGAAAAATAATCTGAATTATTATGTGGATTATAATTAATGGACATTTTTGTAGGGGTTGATACAGTTTTCGTTAGGGCAAATCAAGTCAGAATTTTCTAAGTGGAAATTCTCCCCCATCTACTACCACCTACCCCCAAGGCCTCCGAGCCCCAGCCCCACAGCCTGGTCACTGGATCAAACCAGTGGTTGTGTTGGGTGGAGGTGGGAGGCTGGGAGGCTGGGAGGGGATGTGGGGGGTTGAGGAGGTGAGGGATGGTGTGTAACCTTATAAAAACATATCCTTTGAACACTGTTTACCTCTGAGTCCGTATTAAGTCATGAATCAGGGGCCGGAGAGTGGCACGTCAAAGTGGAGGGTGAGGTAAGTCAGGTTCTTGTTGCATTCATTACCTCTCTAACTAAAACCCCCATGCAGCCTGGGTCCTGGGTCTTTCTCTGTGCAGTATGAATGGGGCATTGTGATGCGTCTCCGTCACCACGGTGAATGTTTTCTCTTTTATTTGATCCGACGGCGAAGCCTGCTAATTGGCTAAGCGTGTTCCCAGGTCACGGCGAGGCGAGGCGAGGTTCCTCTTTCCATTAATGCTGAGAGAGAGGGCTTCTACAGATGTTGTTTCCCATCCGCTAGCCTTCCAACAAGGTTTAGACAAGCTTTAGGCAAAACATGCAATTCATTGTGGCAACACGTAGCCTAGCGGTTAAGAGCGTTGGGCCAGTAACCAAAAAGTTGCTGTTTCGAATCCTCGAGTCGACTAGGTGAAAAAACTGTAATTGTGCCCTTGAACAAGGCACTTGACCCTAATTGTGTCTAACACTCATGTCCAAGTTCTTTCCGCTCTTCCCTCCAAAGACTAAAAGCATTATATCATGCTCTGTGTTAGGGTTGAATTGATAGTTGTTGTTTTTTTTAAGCCTTGTGCGTGTGTGTGTGCGCGAGTGTCGTGTGTATGCACATGTGTGTATGAGAGCATACAGTGGGGGAAAAAAGTATTTAGTCAGCCACCAATTGTGCAAGTTCTCCCACTTAAAAAGATGAGAGAGGCCTGTAATTTTCATCATAGGTACACGTCAACTATGACAGACAAATTGAGAAAAAAAATTCCAGAAAATCACATTGTAGAATTTTTTATGAATTTATTTGCAAATTATGGTGGAAAATAAGTATTTGGTCACCTACAAACAAGCAAGATTTCTGGCTCTCACAGACCTGTAACTTCTTCTTTAAGAGGCTCCTCTGTCCTCCACTCGTTACCTGTATTAATGGCACCTGTTTGAACTTGTTATCAGTATAAAAGACACCTGTCCACAACCTCAAACAGTCACACTCCAAACCCCACTATGGCCAAGACCAAAGAGCTATCAAAGGACACCAGAAACAAAATTGTAGACCTGCACCAGGCTGGGAAGACTGAATCTGCAATAGGTAAGCAGCTTGGTTTGAAGAAATCAACTGTGGGAGCAATTATTAGGAAATGGAAGACATACAAGACCACTGATAATCTCCCTCGATCTGGGGCTCCACGCAAGATCTCACCCAGTGGGGTCAAAATGATCACAAGAACGGTGAGCAAAAATCCCAGAACCACACGGGGGGACCTAGTGAATGACTTGCAGAGAGCTGGGACCAAAGTAACAAAGCCTACCATCAGTAACACACTACGCCGCCAGGGACTCAAATCCTGCAGTGCAAGACGTGTCCCCCTGCTTAAGCCAGTACATGTCCAGGCCCGTCTGAAGTTTGCTAGAGTGCATTTGGATGATCCAGAAGAGGATTGGGAGAATGTCACATGGTCAGATGAAACCAAAATAGAACTTTTTGGTAAAAACTCAACTCGTCGTATTTGGAGGACAAAGAATGCAGAGTTGCATCCAAAGAACACCATACCTACTGTGAAGCATGGGGGTGGAAACATCATGCTTTGGTGCTTTTTTTCTGCAAAGGGACCAGGACGACTGATCCGTGTAAAGGAAAGAATGAATGGGGCCATGTATCGTGAGATTTTGAGTGAAAACCTCCTTCCATCAGCAAGGGCATTGAAGATGAAACGTGGCTGGGTCTTTCAGCATGACAATGATCCCAAACACACCGCCCGGGCAACGAAGGAGTGGCTTCGTAAGAAGCATTTCAAGGTCCTGGAGTGGCCTAGCCAGTCTCCAGATCTCAACCCCATAGAAAATCTTTGGAGGGAGTTGAATGTCCGTGTTGCCCAGCGACAGCCCCAAAACATCACTGCTCTAGAGGAGATCTGCATGGAGGAACGGGCCAAAATACCAGCAACAGTGTGTGAAAACCTTGTGAAGACTTACAGAAAACGTTTGACCTGTGTCATTTCCAACAAAGGGTATATAACAAAGTATTGAGAAACTTTTGTTGTTGACCAAATACTTATTTTCCACCATAATTTGCAAATAAATTCATAAAAAATCCTACAATGTGATTTTCTGGATCTTTTTTTCTCATTTTGTCTGTCATAGTTGACGTGTACCTATGATGAAAATTACAGGCCTCTCTCATCTTTTTAAGTGGGAGAACTTGCACAATTGGTGGCTGACTAAATACTTTTTTCCCCCACTGTATATATATGTTTGTATGGCTGTTTGCTGTTTGCTGCCTTTTAAGCCACAGGTGTCATGACGACATGGGGTTACTGTCAGTGTACTACTCCCTCCTGTCTGTCCAGATCAGGGCCAGGCAGGTTTAGTTCACATCAGATGATGTTATATTTCCATGTCACTGTCCACCGATGACACCATTTATGAGACTGAGGGCTGACTTGTTTGTTTTTCTTATGGAATTTCAATCTCCTCAACAGAGACTGAGGACTGCTTCATAAGCCAGCAGTAAAGTCTTATAGCAAGAGTGACAGATATCCAACTAAGATACTGCTGTATGTACTGTAGCTCTTTCATCCAAGCCCATGATCCCACCTGTCATCAGCTGTGCGTGGAGAGAGGCAAGGAAACAACTTCAGATCTAATAAAGAGACAAATTGTGACAGTCTAAGAAGTGCCGGCAGTGAAAAAACTATACTGAAATTGTCTGCATGCTACAAGAGCCAGTGCTGAGAGAGAGAGGGCTGTTTCACGTGCCTCAAACTCCTCTCTGACGGCCGTGGTCTTATGGCGCCACCATGTGGTAGCAATACAGAACTGACGATCCCTTGAGGCGCTAGTGACCACTCAGGCTGTATTGGCAGCTGAGAAACAGCAGGTGACGCCAGTTTACCATGGTTACTCTCCATAGCACCAGCAGGGTTCACATAGGGGACAACATAACAGCTAGTCATTCAGCTGATCTAACGGCAGCTTTGGTAAAAAAACAACTCATAACTCTGGTAGTTATAATTATCTGGTATAAAATTAATAGACTTATTGTATATTCATATTAGATAAGTTATTTATAAAACACATATTCCGTAATAATACATAATATAATGGCTTACATTTTTTATACCTAATTTCGAGAGTTTGGAATTTGTCTCTCACTGGGGTGGATTTATTAAGCATAGACTTAGATCGAGACCAGTGGCGATTTTAGCATGTAAATCTTGGTGGGGCAAACTAAACAAATTAATAATTTATGCATGCCAGCAAAGCCACTACACAACACAACCCTAAACAATACATGAATTGCACTATAACGGTGACAAACGGTGCCCACAAAAGCTGTCCCAACAGCAGAGCTTTCTTCTTACCACCGCTACACCTGGCTATCAGCGGAGTCTTGATAGCCAGGTGGCAGCGAAACAGTTAATTAAGTGTCATTTACTGGCTTAAAAAAAAAAAAAAAGCTGATATGGCTGACTTGCCTAAACAAATGTGCTTTCTACTGACAATTGAAATGTACAAACTATGGCATAAGGGAACGATGAGCGGATAAGAGGCAATCCGTAATTTCGATTAAGACATTAATGAGCGAGCTAAGACGGACAAAGTCAATATAACTATTTGTTCAGCACTTTTGAAATGTACAGCGACAGAATTCAGAACATAATAGCAGACAATGAAAGCTCTTACAATATTCGATGAAAACATTTCTCTAAAACAGTCTATAGGCTACATATGCACCACCAAGTCAGAACAGTAGGCTAAGTTATGAGGGGGAAAGGGACCAAATTATTAGGGTGAGGCACATGTGCTACTAACAGCTTACTACACAACATACACTTAGTATTACTTTCTTTGCTACAGTATACATATCTCCCTGGCATATTACATCATTTATGCAGCAGCAAACAATATATATTTGGACTCACCTTGATGTGATTTTTATTATTTTTTTGCAAATTTTATCATCAAACTTTGTCATCAAAGTCTGGCATTCGGTGCAGGCCAGTCAAAGTCTGGCATTCGGCACATGGTGCTTTCAAGACAACTGTGAACAAGGTCGAATCATGACGTCAGTGATCTTCAGGTCGGAGCTCTAGAAAGAGGCCCGAATTCCCGACTTGGAATTCCGAGTTGGATGACCGTTCAAAACGTATTTTCCCAGTCTGAGCTCGTTTTTTCCTGAGTTCTCAGTTGTCTTGACATTTCCCAGTTCCGAGTTTCTAGTTGTTTTGGCCCACGGGTGGCTTTATTTGGCCCCCGAAGGTTTCTGAGCAAAGTTTATATTATATATTTTTTTATATTTTCATTGTTGGACAAAATACTGTAAAAACACCAGGAAATCAGATCTAAGTGATTTTAATTTTGGAAATATTTTCCCATGTAATACCACGCATAATAGAGAGACACACAGGGCCTTTAGAAAGTATTTACACCCCTTGACTTTTTCCACATTGAATATTCCTTTGAGAATGGTAAAGTTATTAATTACACTGGAAGGTGTATCAATACACCAAGTCACTACAAAGATACAGGCGTCCTTACTAACTCAGTTGCCGGAGAGAAAGGAACCGCTCAGGGATTTCACCATGAGGCTAATTGTGATAGGAGAAAACTGAGGATGGATCAACATTGTAGTTACTCCACAATACTAACCTAATTGACAGAGTGAAAAGAAGGAAGCCTGTACAGAGTAAAAATATTCCAAAACACGAATCCTGTTTGCAACAAGGCACTAAAGTAATAGCTAAAAAAATGTGGCAAAGCAGTTAACTGTTGGTCCTGAATACAAAGTGTTACACTACATTACCAAAAGCATGTGGACGCCTGCTCGTCGAACATCTCATTCCAAAATCATGGGCATTAATATAAAAAATAAAAAATAAATATACCATTTAGCAGACGCTTTTATCCAAAGCGACTTACAGTCACGTGCACATACATTTTTACGTATGGGTGGTCCCGGGGATCGAACCCACTACCCTGGCGTTACAAGCGCCATGCTCTACCAATTGAGCTACAGAGGACCAATATGGAATTGGTCCTGTCGTATCGGGTGAATGGTGGCAATTATTGCTGATAAACAAAGGAGTCCGCTCATACTGAACTTTGATCATAAGGTTTATTCAGATCACAAGCTTCAGCATAAGTGACAGATGTCATGACATCCGGAGAGCGACGCCTCAGAATGGCCGCTCTGCCTCTCTTTGTCTAGCCCCTTACTTATAAACAATGCAAAAAGATGGGTGGCTCCCTCTTCTGGCCAATCACCAGTCTCCCCTGGGGCGTCACCCTCCAAACGGCTACATTCAAACTTAAGATAAACAGTTCTTCTTTGTCCCTCAAGACTAGTCATAATCGTCATACACGACAGTCCCCCCCCCCCCCCTTGCTGCTATAACAGCCTCCACTCTTCTGTGAACGCTTTCCACTAGATGTTGGAACATTGCTGCGGGGACTTGCTTCCATTCAGCCACAAGTGCATTAGTGATGTCGAGCACTGATGTTGGGCGATTTGGCCTGGCTCGCAGTCGGCATTCCAATTCATTCCAAAGGTGTTCGATGGGGTTGAGGTCAGGGCTCTGTGCAGGCCAGTCAAGTTCTTCCACACCGATCTCCACAAACGATTTCATTTTGGACCTCAATTTGTGCATGGGGGCATTGTCATGCAGAAACAGGAAATGTCCTTCCCCAAACTGTTGCCACAAAGTTGGAAGCACAGAATCGTCTATGATGTCATTGTATGCTGTAGCATTAAGATTACCCTTCACTGGAACTAAGGGGCCTAGCCCGAACCATAAAAACAGCCCCAGACCATTATTCCTCCTCCACCAAACTTTACAATTGGCACTATGCATTGGGGCAGGTAGCGGTCTCCTGTCATCCGCCAAACCCAAATTTGTCCGTCGGACTGCCAGATGGTGAAGCGTGATTCATCATTCCAGAGAACGCGTTTCCACTGCTCCAGAGTCCAATGGTGGCGAGCTTTACACCACTCCAGCCAACGCTTGGCATTGTGCATGGTGATCTGCGGCTGCTCAGCCATGGAAACCCATTTCATGAAGCTCCCAACGAACAGTTCTTGTGCTGGCATTTGCTTCCAGAGGCAGTTTGGAACTCGGTAGTGAGTGTGACAACTGAGGACAGAGGATTTTTGGCTGAAATAGCTGAATCCACTAATTTGAAGGGGTGTCCACATACTTTTGTATATATAGTGTATGTTTGGGGCAAGTCCAATATTTTCTAACATGGTGGTGGCTGCATCATGTTATGGGTATGCTTGTAATCGTTAAGGACTGGGGAGTTTTTCAGGATAAAGAAGAAACTGAATGTAGCTAAGCACAGGCAAAATCCTAGAGGAAAACCTGGTTCAGTCTGTTTGCCATCAGACACCGGGAGAGGAATTCACCTTTCAGCAGGACAATAAGCTAAAGGCCAAATCTACACTCGAGTTGCTTACCAAGAAGACACTGAACATTCCTGAGAGGCCGAGTTACAGTTTTGACTTAAATCTGCTTGAAAATCTATGATCTGAAAATGGTTGTCTAGCAATTATCAACAACACATTTGACAGAGCTTTAAAAATGTTTTTACATTTTACATTTTACATTTTAGTCATTTAGCAGACGCTCTTATCCAGAGCGACTTACAGTTAGTGAGTGCATACAGTGGGGGAAAAAAGTATTTAGTCAGCCACCAATTGTGCAAGTTCTCCCACTTAAAAAGATGAGAGAGGCCTGTAACTTTCATCATAGGTACACGTCAACTATGACAGACAAATTGAGAAAAAAAATTCCTGAAAATCACATTGTAGGATTTTTTATGAATATATTAGCAAATTATGGTGGAAAATAAGTATTTGGTCACCTACAAACAAGCAAGATTTCTGGCTCTCACAGACCTGTAACTTCTTCTTTAAGAGGCTCCTCTGTCCTCCACTCGTTACCTGTATTAATGGCACCTGTTTGAACTTGTTATCAGTATAAAAGACACCTGTCCACAACCTCAAACAGTCACACTCTAAACTCCACTATGGCCAAGACCAAAGAGCTGTCAAAGGACACCAGAAACAAAATTGTAGACCTGCACCAGGCTGGGAAGACTGAATCTACAATAGGTAAGCAGCTTGGTTTGAAGAAATCAACTGTGGGAGCAATTATTAGGAAATGGAAGACATACAAGACCACTGATAATCTCCCTCGATCTGGGGCTCCACGCAAGATCTCACACCGTGGGGTCAAAATGATCACAAGAACGGTGAGCAAAAATCCCAGAACCACACAGGGGGACCTAGTGAATGACCTGCAGAGAGCTGGGACCAAAGTAACAAAGCCTACCATCAGTAACACACTACGCCGCCAGGGACTCAAATCCTGCAGTGCCAGACGTGTCCCCCTGCTTAAGCCAGTACATGTCCAGGCCCGTCTGAAGTTTGCTAGAGTGCATTTGGATGATCCAGAAGAGGATTGGGAGAATGTCATATGGTCAGATGAAACCAAAATATAACTTTTTGGTAAAAACTCAACTCGTCGTGTTTGGAGGACAAAGAATGCTGAGATGCATCCAAAGAACACCATACCTACTGTGAAGCATGGGTGTGGAAACATCATGCTTTGGGGCTGTTTTTCTGCAAAAGGACCAGGACGACTGATCCGTGTAAAGGAAAGAATGAATGGGGCCATGTATCGTGAGATTTTGAGTGAAAACCTCCTTCCATCAGCAAGGGCATTGAAGATGAAACGTGGCTGGGTCTTTCAGCATGACAATGATCCCAAACACACCGCCCGGGCAATGAAGGAGTGGCTTCGTAAGAAGCATTTCAAGGTCCTGGAGTGGCCTAGCCAGTCTCCAGATCTCAACCCCATAGAAAATCTTTGGAGGGAGTTGAAAGTCCGTGTTGCCCAGCGACAGCCCCAAAACATCACTGCTCTAGAGGAGATCTGCATGGAGGAATGGGCCAAAATACCAGCAACCTTGTGAAGACTTACAGAAAACGTTTGACCTGTGTCATTGCCAACAAAGGGTATATAACAAAGTATTGAGAAACTTTTGTTATTGACCAAATACTTATTTTCCACCATAATTTGCAAATAAATTCATTAAAAATCCTACAATGTGATTTTCTGGATTTTTCTTTCTCATTTTGTCTGTCATAGTTGACGTGTTCCTTATGATGAATATTACAGGCCTCTCTCATCTTTTTAAGTGGGAGAACTTGCACAATTGGTGGCTGACTAAATACTTTTTTTCCCCACTGTACATTTTCATACTGGTCATACACGATGTGTAGATGATATATCTCTGTTACATACAGTCTGTCTGTCTGTCTGTCTGTCTACTGGTCTTTCAGTCTGTCTACCTGTCTGTCAGTCTGTCTACCGGTCAGTCTGTCTACCTGTCTCTCAGTCTGTCCACCTGTCTGTCAGTCTGTCTACCTGTCTGTCAGTCTGTCTACCGGTCTGTCAGTCTGTCTACCGGTCTGTCAGTCTGTCTACCGGTCTGTCAGTCTGTCTACCTGTCTGTCAGACTGTCTACCGGTCTGTCAGTCTGTCTACCGGTCTGTCAGTCTGTCTACTGGTGTGTCAGCCCCAGGTATATATGAAGGAGCTACATGACTCAGTGTGCGTCCCAAATGGCACTACCTTTGACCAGGCCCACAGCATCATATTCCCTATGTGGGGCACTACCTTTCAAAATGTTGAAAAGAATCATGAGCAAGTGTTGCACAATTCAGGTGTGGAAAGCTCTTAGAGACTTACCCAGAAAGTTTCACAGCTGTAATCTCTGCCAAAGGTACTTCTACAAAGTATTGACTCAGGGATGTGAATACTTATGTAAATTAGATATTTTTGTATTTCATTTTCATGAAATCTGCTAAATTTCTAAAAACATTGTGTGTAGATGAGTGAGAAAAACAAGTCAATTTAATACATTTTAAATTCAGGCTGTAACACAACAAAATGTGTAATATGTCAAGGGGTATGAATACTTTCTGAAGGCACTGTATGTGATCGCATACAAATGTAAGCAAGGTTTGCAAATGTTATATCTGTTTGGACTTCTTGCGGTCAATTTACAATTTAAAACTTTTGTAAAAAGAATGTTGGCCCCCTGACCATCCGCTCAAGAAAGAAATTGGCTTGCGGCTGAATCTAGTGTTTGATGATCACTGCCCTATGGTGCAACCTTGTGTGTAGATTGGAGTGTACTACTGTGCTATTCAGAGAAATGTTACCACAGTGTTTTCGTGTTTGACAGGTATAGTAGAAGAGAGCAATGCGAGCTAGCGTAGTGGTTAGAGCGTTTGGCCAGTAACCGAAAGGTCACTGGTATGAATACTGGAGCTGACAAGGTGAAAAATCTGTTGCTGTGCTTAACCCTACTTGCTCCAGGAGTGCTGTACAATGGTGTCCCTGGCCTTGACCCCACTCCATGAAGGTTTCTCTGGGGGAGTTGGGATATGCAAGAAACACACTTGTGTGTAACAGGACAAATATAAGCACCCTCATAATTGTTATTATAAACTGGCCGTGGTATATCAGACCGTATACCATGGGTATGACAAAACATTTATATTTACTGTTACTGTTTACTGTTACTAATTACGTTGGTAACCAGTTTATAATAGCAATAAGGCACCCTGGGGGTTTCCGTCGTGCCTAAGAACAGCCCTTAGCTGTGGTATATTGGCCATATACCACACCCCCTCAGGCCTTATTGCTTAATTATACAATAAGTTTCACGATCGTCGATAGATGAAGCGGACCAAGGCGCAGCGTAATAAAAGTACATATTTTATTGAAGTACACCACCCGAACAAAACAACAAACGAAACGTGAAGTCCTAGGTTAACACAAACCTTTCGGAACAAGATCCCACAATGACTAGTGAAAACAGGCTGCCTAAGTATGGTTCCCAATCAGAGACAACGAGCTACAGCTGCCTCTGATTGGGAACCACCCTGGCCAACATAGATCTAACCGATCTAGAATGAAAACCATAGCAAACAAAACATAGAAAATCCACACCCTGGCTCAACAATTAAGAGTCCCCAGAGCCAGGGCGTGACAGTACCCCCCCCCCCCCCCAAAGGCGCGGACTGTGACCGCGGCAACCAAACACAAGAGGGTAGGGGCCGGGTGGGCATTCCGCCTCGGAGGTGGATCCGTCTCCGGGCGTGACCACCACACTCTCTCTACCCCCCGTTGCGCCCCTGGTCTGGTCTGGCCCCGCTGGCCGGAGCTGGACTGAACACCGGTGGAGCGGATTGCTCTGGCTCCGGCGTGGAACAGCTGGTCCGGCACCGGTGGAACAGGCACGGACCGTGCCGGACTGACGACGCGCACCACTGGCTTGGTGCGGGGAGCAGGAACGGGCCGGACCGGGCTGACAACGCGCACCACTGGCTTGGTGCGGGGAGCAGGAACGGGCCGGACCGGGCTGATGACGCGCACCATTGGCTTGGTGCGGGGAGCAGGAACAGGCCGGACCGGGCTGGCGACGCGCACCACTGGCTTGGTGCGGGGAGCAGGAACGGGCCGGACCGGGCTGACGACGCGCACCATATGCTTGGTGCGGGGAGCAGGAACAGGCCGGACCGGGCTGGCGACGCGCACCACTGCCTTGGTGCGGGGAGCAGGAATGGGCCGGACCGGGCTGACGACGCGCACCACTGGCTTGGTGCGGGGAGCAGGAACGGGCCGGACCGGGCTGACGACGCGCACCATTGGCTTGGTGCGGGGAGCAGGAACGGGCCGGACCGGGCTGACGACGCGCACCACTGGCTTGGTGCGGGGAGCAGGAACGGGCCGGACCGGGCTGACGACGCGCACCATTGGCTTGGTGCGGGGAGCAGGAACAGGCCGGACCGGGCTGGCGACGCGCACCACTGGCTTGGTGCGGGGAGCAGGAACGGGCCGGACCGGGCTGA
Organism: Coregonus lavaretus; assembly: GCF_964263955.1. Classification (NCBI taxonomy): domain Eukaryota; kingdom Metazoa; phylum Chordata; class Actinopteri; order Salmoniformes; family Salmonidae; genus Coregonus; species Coregonus lavaretus. The sequence continues at coordinate 26,942 of NW_028165793.1, forward strand.
CGACGCGCACCACTGGCTTAGTGCGGGGAGCAGGAACGGGCCTGACCGTACTGGGAACACACACCACTGGCCTTGTGCGGGAATCAGGAACGGGCCGGACCGGACTGGTGACACACACCACTTGCTTGGTGCGAGGAGCGGGACTGGGTTTCCTCATAAACCTCCACTCCCTCTGCTGCCTAACCAGTTCCTCTCGCCGTGCCTCCACACTCTCCTTCTCCCTCGTGACCAATAGCCCCCGTAACCTGGCGGCCTCCTCTGCTAACCGGCTGAACCGCTCTATCGCGGCCTCCTGCTGCCTCGTCGTCCACGGCGTGAGCCCCCCCTAACTTTTTTTTGGGCTTGTCTCTCCCCCGTGAACATGGCCTCCATGCCTCTCGCCAGACTCTCTCTCCTCTCCTCCCAAGTCCATCCTCTCTCCTCTTCATGCTGCTTGATCCAGTCGTGGTGGGATCTTCTGTCAAGATCGTTATAAGATGAAGCGGACCAAGGCGCAGCGTGATAAACGTACATCTTTTATTGAAGTACACCACCCGAACAAAACAACAAACGAAACGTGAAGTCCTAGGTTAACACAAACCTTTCGGAACAAGATCCCACAATGACTAGTGAAAACAGGCTGCCTAAGTATGGTTCCCAATCAGAGACAACGAGCTACAGCTGCCTCTGATTGGGAACCACCCTGGCCAACATAGATCTAACCGATCTAGAACGAAAACCATAGCAAACAAAACATAGAAAATCCACACCCTGGCTCAACAATTAAGAGTCCCCAGAGCCAGGGCGTGACAATAAGAGAGCCATATAGTGTATTGTTCTTAATATAATTGCATCCACCCTTGGTGATTTGATTCTTGTAACAGATTGACTCTTAAAAGTGAACTACATACAATAGTAGAGATCTTTCTCTATATGGTTTCTGAACACTGTATGTGGTAGATTTTTATGGTAGCTGAGTGCATTGTAGTTTCTTTGTTTGGTGTGTAAAGCTCTACATCAGACATGAGGCTGTGGGTTATTGAAATGATCTGACATACAACTGCCTTCAAATCCATGTTTGTTTGCCCCCAGTACTACTGTTTAAAAAATAGCCCTTTGAAAGATGGACTGAAGCAACATTTCTCTCTTCTCTGGCCTGTCATGTTGACACACACACACACACACACACACACACACACACACACACGAAATCTGTCAAAGTTTTGACGAGTTTGACATGTTTGATAGCTGGACTGTCCACTGACCACCAAGACGAAAACGTCTGAGGCAGTATGAATATTGTTACATTCCTTTCTGGACATTTTAGGAAGTGGTGTGGGTGTTTTGATTCCCAGAAGGGCCCTTCTTTCTGACAACAAAGTCAAAACTCAAAAAAGCTTTTGACCCAAATCTCTGTGACTATGACTATGACTGACAGATTGTGTCTAGCCCTCTCAGAAGTTGTTTTCTTCTCTGCAGATCTCATCTAAAGTACTTGGAGCGTGAGTGGGTAGAGTGATGGATTAGGACCAGTCATTGACTGTCACCATCAGAGAGATGGGAAATGTCTTCTCCAATCAAATCAAGGAGAGAGGGACAAAACTTCAAGGTATAAATAATAACATAGAATTGTAGATAATTGTCTTCTGAGTCATCTGAAGTTGTGATCAGTTGTGGGCTGATGATATAGCAACAACACATCTTGAACACATTCTTCATCTGAAACAATCCCTATCCTTGTTTCCCATGGTGCACTGCGTTGTATGTTCAGTCAAGTTCAGTCAGGTGACAGTGGAACTAGAACGGGTCCAACATCATGTCCATAAAATATTCTGTGGGTAAAAACATCTGTTACATATTGTTTACAATAATTACCCTTCCAACTGTCAGGCAACATCATCACACATCCAGGAGTGCTTTTGGTCAATTTGGCCACTTGTCTCACTTGTGTAACAGCGCTCTCTCGCTGTGTGTGATTGTGTGTGTGTGATTGTGTGTGTGTGTGTGTGTGTGTGTGTAGCCTGCTATCCACGTTGCCTTGAGCGCAGGGAGGCGCTAGATCACATAGAGCCACTGAACTAACTGTTTTTAAATGGGAGTGCAGACACACTCACTCATTCAGTCTCTCTCTCTCTCTCTCTCTCCCTCTCTCTCTCTGACACAGCATCAGCCGTCACCAGCGGACTTCACTCCGTCCCTCCGCTGCGTCTGGAGCTTCAAAGCTGAGACCCGCTAACCCATGCGGGGATGAGATACTACCAATACTAGTGGGGCGTCCGTCAGCCTACAGTTCTTCTCAGCAGAAGGGTCATTTCGTTTAGGAAAGAAGAAGGCGAAAGGGAGAGAAAGGGGAAGGAATTAAAACCGTTTCTTCTGCTGTGTCTGTTGAGGAGAGTAGATGAGTCAATGGCCGGAGCTCAGCCAGGAGTTCACGCGCTGCAGCTCAAGCCCGTGTCCGTGAGCGAGAGCCTGAGAAAGGGCAACAAATTTATGAAATGGGATGATGTAAGTATTTTTTTATTTTGTTGTCAGAGGGGACGGGTTTATCATTGTCCTTTGTGTAGCCAATGTTTGTTAGACGTTTACCACGGCACTGTAACGCATGTGTTATTCATTTGCCACAGTGCAACAGTCTCCACTGCCTGCTTAGAGGAATAGTAGGAATAGTAGGCTATCGTTTCACCTCGGTTATAGCCTTTTGGCTGGTGACATGAAAGCGCTGTAGTTGTGAGTGACAATCTAAAACGCGGAAACAACACAGTGCATTCGAATTTTTGGTTTACGTTTCATGGTGTGCGTGCGTGTGTGTTTCTGTGTGTATGTGTGCGCAGCTCGTACGTGCGTGCCTTTTCAGATTGCTCATTGCCTTGAATTAACCGTTTTACAGAGAAAGCTGACACAATAGTGTGAAATTTAATCCATAATCGTTTCAAAACGGTATGCAGCTCCACCTGAATCTCTGAAAAACTATGCCATTGAACGTTATAAACCTCGGGTTGAATGAGTTTTATACTAGTAGCCTATCATCAGTCTATTGTAATACCCAATACCCACGCCAGTCTGTAGAAGCGAAATGACCTTGATTAAAATGTATTGCTCACCGCCGTTTAGCACGGCTCTGCAACAAGCCTATCTATCGTCTCTGGGTAAGATTAGCCTACATTAGGAGAAGGCTACTTACTGCAAAGCGTTTCTCATAGATATTTCTCATAGCTAAAACAACTTGTTTTATTTTCCACACAGCATGGACATGTGGAAAGAAAAAGGATTGCAACTTTCGTTGTTTTTTTTGTTGTTGTTGTTTTTTGCCTAGGGAGCCTAAATAAATAACATACAATTGTCAAGTAGCCAATTAACAACGAAGTATTTGGTGGAATCTGCGTTGGAAATACCACTGTGTGCACCTGCCAACTGTGTGATGGTGATTGCTACAGCGGAGGTTTTGACTGATACTGCGGTGTTATCATTGTCATTGTAGCAGAGCAGCGCAAACAAGCAGGAAAATTAATTGCACGATGACAGTGTATTCCGATATTTTGATAGGCATCAAACATCAGTCACTGTCGTCACAGTGTCAGTCTAATAAGCAAACTACATTTTTTATACATACACATTAA
>NW_028165792.1:0-28520 GCF_964263955.1 Coregonus lavaretus
GCTTAGAGTCATTCCTGAGATAATTAAGCAATAAACATCCCACCATGCTTAGGGTCATGTATAAAAATGCCAAGTTGCCCATTATTTTGGCTACCATGGCTAGAAAAGATCTCAGTGACTTTGAAAGAGAGGTCTCAAAGGAGCATAGGGGGTTTAAAGGGTGTGTGTGTGTCTGTGTGTGTGTGTGTGTGTGTGTGTGTGTGTGTGTGTGTGTGTGTGTGTGTGTGTGTGTGTGTGTGTGTGTGTGTGTCAGTAATCAGATCTTAACCCAAATTAACACTTATGGGAGATTCTGGTTGCCTGGCTACCCAAACTCTTTGCTCTGGCCAAACGCTATGCTACACCCACTGACATTAGTTTCTTCTCCGCAATGAGTCTGGATCTGAGTACCTCCCCGATGATTTCTAGAATGGAAATTCATTCTAGACCGTCTGATTGGTCCCAGAAACCGATGGGTTGGGCCAGAGCCAGAACACACATGGGTATTGCAAATTCCCTAACCCTAATTCGACATTGGCTTTGATACTCTGATTGGTTAGAGATGATCCAATCGCTGATAAATTTGTTTTGTACAACACCCCTCATTTTGACATCCCCACAAACGACTTCAATGATGGCAGTCTCAGACTGAAGTATGTAGGAAACATAGAGCAGCGGAAGAATTCAGTTTGAGTCGTCAGGCAAAGATTCTGGTGTGGCTCCTGAGAGCATTTTCCACCACCATTAACAAAACACCAAATTATACAATTTCTCATGGAAGAATGGTGTCGCAGACACTTGTAGAATCTATGCTGAGGCGCATTGAAGCTGTTCTGGCGGCTAGTGGTGGCCCAACGCCCTATTAAGACACTTTATGTTGGCAGTAAGCCTGTATATCGCTTTCTCTCTCTCTCTGTCTCTCTCTCTCTCTCTTCAACAATAGTATTCAGTAGTCCATGTGTTGAATCAATGAAGCTAGTTCACTTGAAAGAACATGCTAGCTACAGTACACACACAGCATAATACAGAGCAGAATCACAGTGATAAATCAGGACATTATCATACCACCATGTTCTATGTCAAGTAAATATTCGAAATAATCCTCCCACAACAGCACCTCATCCCGCGGCGTGGCGGAGTTAATTTCATATCACCTCCTACCTGATTATAGTTTATGTATAAACCCCTCTTTCGACAGAGTCTGCGTCACACCACCAAACCACATAACCCATCAAGTGAGAACAGTTGGAGAGCTCATTTACTGGCAGGTGTGAAATGGCCATGTGTTTTTTTATAATCACTCATATCTTCATCTCCCACTTCATGTGTGTATGTGTGTGTGTCTGTGCATGTCCAAACAATTCTCCCCTCCTAACGATTGCGCTAAACGGTAAACAGATCATCTGAACACATTAGCCAGGCGTTCAATAGAGTGGTTCTGCCAATCACCTCCATTTCATACCTAACCACTAACTCTCCCCCGCACCGCTCAATGATCCGCTTAGCCGCGCGTTGTCTCTAAGTAGCTCGCATTCTCCACAAATCTTCTTATTTACAAGTTATTTGAGGGGAGAGGAAGGAAGGCGGAGGAGGGATCTATTGTTCTCTGTGTGTAGTGTGTCAGACGTTTCTGTGTTATTGACAGGCTCTTTTTCCTGAAAGCATTTTCAAAGTTGTGTGAAGAACTGGGAGTATTTCTCATTTTAGTCAGCTGTACATACTCATTAGATACTGAACTGTTGACTAACCCTCCATACATACAACACTATGGCTAACACACCTGACCATACCTTACCATCGCTCAGTTTATCAGAGCTTACAGAGGTTATACCCTATTGATGAGCACACTGTAGAGGCTGACTGTAACAGATGAGAGATACATATCCTCCTATTCTAAATCAATCAAGCCTCCAGGAGGTCTGTGCAAAGTGCATCTGTTTACGTAACAGTATACAGGCAACATATAGACAGACACTTAACAGTTCAGGCAACATATAGACAGCCATTCTAGGTATGGATACTGACATGATGTCTTTTGGGAGATAAAGAAAACAATCAGACTGTCATTCTTGATTAACTCTATGTCCACACTACATCCCTGAGCTGAAAGTTGAAGGAGTGGGCCCTGCCTGCCTGCCTGCCTGCTTGCCAGCTGCCGACGCCTCTACCTCCACCAGGCTCCAGTCTTTATCCCAGGAACAGTGATGGAATGTGATGACCTGACAGAACACACAGGACACTTCCACCCACCAGCTGTGTTCTACAGAAGAACAGCTACTGTATTGTACTGTACCAGTCATTGAAATAGAATCCATGGATTCTATTTCTATGGTACCAGTGTTGTACATTGGATCCCCTACCCCACACACGCTCTGATTTCCAATTCGTCCTTGCACTAGAGACTGAGAAGCTCTGACAAGGTGATTGCTGACTACACTGATCATAAAGCACAGCAATGGCCCACATCCCTTAATTAGCTAATTCTGTTTAAACATATTGAAGGATTTCCTTATCTAATGCAAAACAAGTCTTAGTGATTTATGTAGCCAAAACAAAAGTAGTGATATATTTAAATGTACAATATAAGATTGGCTGTGTCAATAATGCTTTACCTATCAAATAATAATACATTATTATTTTATTAAAATAAAATGAACAAATAAAATAATTATGACTAATAATAGTATTGAATATTGTTGTGCAATAATATCTGTATATACACTACCAGTCAAAAGTTTGGACACACCTACTCATTCAAGGGTTTTTCTTTATTTTTACATTGTAGAATAATAGTGAAGACATCAAAACTATGAAACATGGTTTTGGATTATTGGCATTCTCTCAACCAGCTTCATGAGGAATGCTTTTCCAACAGTCTTGAAGGAGTTCCCACATATGCTGAGCAACTGTTGGCTGCTTTTCCTTTACTCTGCGGTCCAACACATCCCAAACCATCTCAATTGGGTTGAGGTCAGGTGATTGTGGAGGCCAGGTCATCCGATGCAGCACCATCACTCTCATTCTTGGTCAAATAGCCCTTACACAGCCTGGAGGTGTGCTTTGGGTCATTGTCCAAATGATAGTCCCACTAAGCGCAAACCAGATGGGATGGCGTATCGCTGCAGAATGCTGTGGTAGCCATGCTGGTTAAGTGTGCCATGATTTCTAAATAAATCACAGACAGTGTCACCAGCAAAGCACCCCCACACCATCACACCTCCTCCTCCATGCTTCACGGTGGGAACCACACATGCGGAGATCATCCATTCACCTACTCTGCGTCTCACAAAGACACAGCGGTTGGAACCAAAAATCTCAAATTTGGACTCATCAGACCAAAGGACACATTTCCACCGGTCTAATGTCCATTGCTCATGTTTCTCGGCCAAAGCAAGTCTCTTATTATTGGTGTCCTTTAGTAGTGGTTTCTTTGCAGCAATTCGACCATGAAGGTCTGATTCACGCAGTCTCCTCTGAACAGTTGATGTTGAGATGTGTCTGTTACTTGAACTCTGTGAAGCATTTATTTGGGCTGTAATCTGAGGTGCAGTTAACTCTAATGAAGTTATCCTCTGCAGCAGAGGTAACTCTGGGTCTTCCTTTCCTGTGGTGGTCCTCGTGAGAGCCAGTTTCATCATAGCGCTTGATGGTTTTTGCGACTGCACTTGAAGAAACTTTAAAAGTTCTTGAAATGTTCTGTATTGACTGACCTTCATGTCTTAAAATAATGATGGACTGTCATTTCTTTTTGCTTATTTGAGCTGTTCATGATATAATATGGACTTGGTCTTTTATCAAATAGGGCTATCTTCTGTATACCACCCCTACCTTGTCACAACACAACTGATTGGCTCAAACACATTAAGAAGGAAAGGAATTCCACAAATTAACTTTTAACAAGGCACACCTGTTAATTGAAATGCATTCCAGGTGACTACCTCATTAAGCTGGCTGAGAGAATGCCAAGAGTGTGCAAAGCTGTCATCAAGGCAAAGGGTGGCTACTTTGAAGAATCTCAAATCTCAAATATATAGTAAATATTTTGATTTGTTGAACACTTTTTTTTTACATGATTCCATGTGTGTTATTTCATAGTTTTGAAGTCTTCACTATTATTCTACAATGTAGATAGTAAAAATAAAGAAAGACCCTTGAATGAGAAGGTATGTCCAAACTTTTGACTGGTACTGTATATATATATATCCAAACTTTTGAACGGTAGTGTATATATATATATATATATATATATACATATACACTACCGTTCAAAAGTTTGGGGTCACTTAGAAATGTCCTTGTTTTCGAAAGAAAAGCTTTTTTTTTGTCCATTAAAATAACATAAAATTGATCAGAAATACAGTGTAGACATTGTTAATGTTGTAAATGGCTATTGTAGCTGGAAACGGCTGATTTTTTATGGAATATCTACATAAGCGTACAGAGGCCCATTATCAGCAACCATCAGTTCTTTGTTTCTGGCCATTTTGAGCCTGTAATCGAACCCACAATTGCTGATGCTCCAGATACTCAACTAATCTCAAGAAGGCCAGTTTTATTGCTTCTTTAATCAGCACAACAGTTTTCAGCTGTGTTAACATAATTGCAAAAGGGTTTGCTAATGATCAATTAGCCTTTTAAAATGATAAACTTGGATTAGCAAACACAACGTGCCATTGGAACACATGACTGATGGTTGCTGATAATGGGCCTTTGTACGCCTATGTAGATATTCCATTAAAAATCAGCAATTTCCAGCTACAATAGCCATTTCCATCATTAACAATGTCTACACTGTATTTCTGATCAATTTGATGTTATTTTAATGGACAAAGAAATTGCTTTTCTTTCAAAAACAAGGAAATTTCTAAGTGACCCCAAACTTTTGAATGGTAGTATATATATATATATATATATATATATATATATATATATATATATATATATATATATATATATATATATATTACAGTATAATAGAAACACATAATTAGTATTATTAATGTAAACATTTAATGTTACTATTCTTCCAAAATGGTCTTACATGTCTTTGATGTGTTTGATACCATTCCATTAACTCCATTCCAGCCATTATTATGAGCCGTCCTCCCCTCAGCAGCCTCCACTGATGTTAGCTGTATACTTACTACGTTGCATTGTGTCCTCAAAAAGGATAACCCTGTCCTATAACCTAACTACTTGTAAAGCAGGATAACACCGTCGTCCTTAAGCAGAGCAGGGAGACTGTTTCACAACTGCAGCCAAGAGAAAGCTGCTCCTTTAACAAGCCTTCCACTAATCTTGTGTTTCTTCTGTAGTAGAATAAAGCAGCGCTCACACACCGACGAGGAGGCGCTTTCCGCTGTCAGTGGTGCTGAATCTTGCCCTCTGTGCCTGCAATTCAGAGTCCTAGCGAGGCATGTAAGGGGTAGTTTGGAGATTATGACTTTGTGAACACAAGTGTGAGTGTATAGAAAGTGTATCTTCAGACAAAAAGATTATCCGGGGGCACACACAGAGATGGATTACCAGGGGGAAGTGGGGAGAGTGTGGTTGAAGCATAGACCGATATGGAGGACAATACTTCCCGACAACTCTCCCCGTCCTACTGTTAGTGAGACAGCGCTGTCAGATTAACGCCTGGTAGCAGCACAGGCCCAGCTTGTTGCCATAGTGGCAGCTCGTACAGATGCTATATGCATTTCAATCAGGCCTACGGTGCGCGCGCGCGTTTGTGTGTGAGTGTGTTTGTGTGTGTTTTCTGAAAAACTGACAGGCTACAGTTGCAGTGGATGGGTGTATTCAGTGTGATGTGAAATTCCTTAGAGAGACAAAGCAAATAACAGAAATTACACGAACGACCGTGAAGCAGTGAGAGGATACATATAATTGTATATGTACAGTTACAGTGCCCCCTGAAAACTGTTGATCACATTGCATACCCTTTTACACGTGCGTTCTTTAGAACACTGGCAGTGACGGCCTTGCCTCTGAGGGCTATGCAAGTGCAGAAGGTAGCCTATATGCATGTGCAACACGATACACTGATGGCCTACCCTATGTTTTCTCTATAGGCCTATGCAGAGTCTTGCCTTGGAGTCGACAATGGAAGATGTGCTCAGTTAGAACAATGCATTCCTTTAAATGGTTGCTAATAGCAACGTGCCAGGACTCAGAGCGAACAATGAAAGGGAAGATCAAACACTAGCATGTATATTTTGCTTCACGCTGCTGGCTGTCACTATCATGGATCGCTGTGTTCAATGGTTGCGTAGACATTGACTGCACTTCACTACATGGCTTGGTTCGTTAGGGTTCTTTCTGTTCATAATCGGCCAAATCATACTTCGAGAAATGGACGCGTAAATATAAATTTCAATGGATGGGGGATTTGGCGCTAAACCTGAGTTTCGCGCGCATTTCTTCAATCAGGATTCATCCTTTTTTTGATTGTGTCTATAACAAGAAATGGTCTTGTGTTGACGTCGGCCATGAATAGGCCTATATGATCCAAATATCTATGTAACTAACATTACTGTGGGGTAATGATCAACATAGGCGCCACATTGTTGCCAACTGTTGCAAGCTTTCTGACTGCATGCTCTCTCTCGCTCTCTCTCATTCTCTCTCTCTCTCGCTCTCATACACACACACACACACACACACACACACACACTCACACACACTAGGTTTATTATGCAAACTTAGAAATATCAGCACCATGGCAACAAGTTCCACCAATAATTTATTCTCCAACATAAATGATTCACCAACAACCTGGCACTTTGGCATGAAGACATAATCGGACACTGCTATTTGTAACAATTTGAAACAAGGTCCACAAATGATGATCAAATCCAGTTATGCGAAGATAATTGTAGGCTATATATGTTTCTATATGGACTCCAGCTGTACTGTCGCTGAACATTTTCACAAGTAGTCTGCTGTAGGATAATTATGCTAATGATGTCATACATAAAGGTTTCGAGGACAAAAGAGATAAGGTAATGTCGCTAGACAGCTGTGGTAAACAACACCGTGCATAGGGGTAGCAGTCTTTGCGGGGGATGTGGCTCCGGGGCGCACCCGCTCACTCCAAAAAGTCTGGAACAAGAGGACCAGTGGGGTCACCGCAACACGTCTACTAGGAAGTATACAAGACAACTATGGCGCCCAGCCATGCCATGGCAACAGTTACAGAGTTAGGGAATAGCTAGGCTACTACACCAAGACATTAAGAATGTTTAACAGAGAAAGAAAATAAGAATCTTACCAAATCTTAAAACGTGTGGCATCCCGCGAGAATATCCCACACATAGTAATAACAGCAGTAGGAGCCTGACGGTGCACCTGAATCTCGCTTTACTTATGAGCGGGGAGGTAATCTTCATGGTGTCTGTGTGATGCCACAGTATTTATTCCCTGGATCGGCAGATTCCCCCGAAATGTTTATTTTGAAGTTAAGCAGGGTGACGGCCCACGCGCAAGATCACGGCATGGTCAGTCAGGGAAAAGGTATCATTTGTTTCCCCAGATCCATTAGCAAGCGCTGCGTGTCCAGCTCACTGCGCCAAGAAACAACCTTCCGACTCAGCTAACGGTGGGGCATCCATGTTAGTCTGGGCAAATCCGGGAGAAATCCATTCACGGGCGGTCTGAAAGAGAGATGGACATGAAAAGAGGAAGAAGGGGTGGTTGAGTTTCCAAGTCAGAATTCCGTCTCAAGAGACGAACGCTGGTGTGCTGGCAGAATTGCAGCAGGCTAGGGAGCCTAAACCTTCCAGGCAGTCTCAGCTGTCTGAAGCTAGAATTCTGCTGCACTGCCGCACAGCATCTGACGTCGAGCCAATATTAGTGTGAGCGCGAGAGAGGAAATTTTGGGTATATTTCGCAGGTGCTGCTGACCACACATCGCTTCCGATCCATATCTGACACCGAAATTGACATCTTTCCCCGGGTGTCTCGTGCTGGCACCAGGTACTCTCTCTATGCTATTCACGGTTTTGCTCGATTCATTCAATGGCCCTGGCTGTTGCCATTGGACTGGTGCCATGCCGAGCGGCTATAAAAACAATCTATGATTTTAAAAAGATTGCCTCTCTAGATCGGAATTGCTCAGCCTTGGAGTCGTGTGAGAGGTTTGTGAACCAAAACTGTCACAAGTCCAATTTTGATGAATAACCTATTGCTGAGCTAATAATTTTTTCACAGAGCTATGTTGTCACTGAGAAAGATTTGCTTTTCTATTTTCTATTTTTGCTATTTTTGACATTATACACTCTTAGAAAAAAAGGTTCTGGATAGAACCAAAAAGGGTTCTATGCTTGCTTCATATATGGCACCCCTAAAGGTTCTATATAGAACCGACATTTTGGTTCAGTGAAGAAGAACCCCTGGGGTTCTGATCATATAACCCTATAAAATGGTTCTAAATAGAACCTTTAGGGGTGCAATATAACCCTTTTTGGTTCTATCCACAACCTTTTTTCTAGGAGTGTACTGTTAGACTTTATGACAATGTAGAAATAGAATAATAAGGGATTCCATTTTGGTCATCAATTGTCAGTAACATGGGCTGAGGATTATAGCGTTGTAGAATTGTCATAAAAAAATATTATATTCAAAGTTGTGAAATAAGTTTATTCTCAGCTCATGTAATTCAAACGTTATACAGCCAATATCAAAGTAGTCTGGTTGTTAAATTATTTGTGAAGTTATACAATTAGAATGCCATGATTTTTGTTATTCAATTAACTTCAAACATCTGTGTTCTGTTTCATAGGCCTAAGTCTAGTAATATGATTGAAGATGACAAGTATAAATTATATTGTCTCGAGTCGTTAAGATATAGAGAAGGCCTAAAACAACTTTAACATTGTATTTGTCATACATATCTAAACCCCAGGACCATACAGGGTACAACATGACGTTGGAAACGGACAGGACTAGCCTATTCTACACACCGTCCAAAAGTACGGGCTACAGTTATTAAAGATAAGTTAAACTTGGATGTTATTTTTCTCTCTAAATGCATACTACTGTTACATTCATATATACGTATTAATTATATAGATATTAATCATTAGCATATTATTTGTGTCATTAAGTCTACAGATGCAATATATTTGTGTTCCTTTTGACTAAACCTACGCCAGGTGTAGTTGTATTCACCTTTATTGGCCGTATCTGTAGGCTTGTGCAGCGTGGATTTCAGCACCACGGACAGCGACGCGGTGACCTTCGAACACTACTCGAATTAGACCTAACTTTACAGAAAATGAACGTTTCTTTGTCTTTCTTTTTTCACTTTGGATATTCAGAGTTGCATATAGCCTCTGTCGTCAGCTTCCGATAGCATTCGACAAGTATTTCCGAACAGGAGAGCTGCTTGCGTCTGCGTTTCAAGCCCGAGAAATATACGAGGGGCTGTGATGCACTTTTATTGCAGTCCGTGTTTGAGACTGCTGCACGAGACCCCAGGAGGATTTTCGATGGTGTAGTCTCCAACGGCGTCAATAATATTTCGGAGTCATGCAAATTGCCTCAATCAGCTTGACTAAAAGTAAGAAAAACGCCTACTTTATAACTCCAAGTAGGCCTACGCCCTTTCATTCTCTGTTTGACAAACCGACCGCATAATCTGTCGTTCCAAAGACTGGTGTGGTCGGATTCCTTCTCTTATGTAAAGCCATACGATGTCTCGTTTAATTCCTTGTGTAACTTACAAATTTAGCTAGGCATTTAAATGTTGGCTTAAACCCCGAGTGCCGTTCCATGTCCAAATATGGGTAAGAAAGTGGTTTTTCACTCTTCCTCAATAAGAAATGTGCCGGGATGACCCGTTGATTTAAATGTAACTAACCGACAAATGCTTCTGAGGTATTTTTTAGGATAAATGCAGTGACTTTTAACTGTTTACTTGTTTATAAGGAAATAATATATGCTTAGTTTATCTTTAAACTAACCCGTTCCAATATATATATTTTTCCATCTGGTCTGATAATACCATTCAGCTGACCGAGGATGAGGAAATTACGCATGGGATCCATGAAGATAAATACAATTACACTGAAATGTTTTGTCTATTTTTCTGTGGCCATTACTAAATGAAAGCATTGTCAATGCCATACTGTGACTTTTGTAGGCTAAGTCAAATGCTTTAAAACGTTCTACACAGTCGCGTGCAATGAGCGAATAGAAGGAGGAGCAGGGAGTTGGCGGGTTACTCGCGCACAATCAGTTGGCACGGATGCCAGTTGTAAACTCAAACTATTTCTGCAGAGATTCATTTCATATCCCAGTTTAACGACCTGCCTTTTCTGGTTACTTTGTAAGAGCTCTCCAAATAGCACTTTGGGCATCATCGGTGCTGTTTTATGGCACTGTGCAATAACCATCTACCATCTGATCATAAACTTGATTTAGGGCTGTAGTGCGCGCGGGTTATGTGCTCATCATCTGTGGAATTTACATGCGCAGCCAGTCGGTTCCTTTCCACCCAGCCTGATTACACTTTATCTATGGAACATTCATAAAGCGGATCACTTCAACGCCACTGACAGCCACGATTTGTACGGTATATATTTCATGACCCCATAATATATTTTCAACCCCACAACATTGTATCAGTTACGAGAGGAGGGACTCGAGAGGGGACACGATTTTTAAATAGGAGTCGAGAGAAGACATACAAGAGGTCACGTATCTACACGGTTTAGGCCTATTAACTAACAAGTCGTAACCTTTTAAGATATTTAAATTATTTCTACTGGCAGAGGTGCGCAGAGCGCACATTGTGACATGACGCACCGCATCCCCAAAATATAAATGCACCATTCAACTTCAAGTAGGCTAGGGTAAATGAACTTGTGTAAATCGGGAGGTTTAGTGTGATGTATAATCGTCACGTTTTGTGTGATTTCTTCGATGATAGAGACTAGGTGGATAGCCTTATTCTCTCACTTCTGTCTCACCTGTAAAATCCAACAGACTAGGCATTCAAATCTTACACGCCCAAGCAGAGGGGAGTACAAGCTGTTAAATTACACAAATAACGGACAGACAATCAAAAATTATGAAAAAGGATGCGACGCTTACCTTCGATTAGAATGAGCTGAGAAAGTAGTTGATTTGTTTCGATAGAGAGACGAGCCAGATCGGTTCCTTCAGACTCGCGTCTCGCTGCGCTCCGCTCCGGCCGTGGGGAAGACACGCCTCCTGTTGGTCGAAAAAACACTGCTTAAAGCAACAGGGGACCTGCACACCGACCGGTGGATGGACCCGACGCAGCGCCAGGTGGATCTCCAAGTGGAGGTGAGGAGGGGAGACATGTAGCATGAGGGAGAGGGGCTGGGGCAGGGTGGACTTTACGCATTTCTTATAATCGCTTTAGTGGCGAATATATCAATGAAAAAGTATGAAAATGTATTCGCTCACTAACTGTAAGTCGCTCTGGATAAGAGCGTCTGCTAAATGACTAAAATGTCAATGTAAAGGTAATGAATGGATTATTTCATCCATACCACTGATTTCAACTTCTATGCAAAACGGTGTGTGATGACGCTGAATTTATTTGAGCTTTAATATGATCAAATGGAAAAACAATACGAGGATGGTGCGGGACAAAATGTACAATCCTCTGGGAGTGCCATATAGGAAAAGTGTCATGGGATGACACAGCAAGCTATGTGGATGAAATGATAGAAGAAGAAAAAACTATAATAATAAATGTTTAATATCAGGACATTTAGGTCAATATAAGTTCAACAAGCTGGGATGGAATCTAGCTCATTGCCTTCATGCATCAACTATGTGACGCTGTTTATGCTTGCTGTGTAAACAGTACCTCAGTCTCATATTCTGGTAGATCCGAGAGAGAGAGAGTAAATGAGGGATGCAACAACCCCCGGGCTATCAGACGGAAATGACTGCTATTTCTCCCTCTGTCAGTGAAATACAAAGCGTACAATTTACCGCGGTGACGGAGCGCATCCCTGCCCCAACGCTGACACCGCGCAGGGGCGCACAGGGCGAGAGCTGCGGCGGGATGGGAAAAGCGTGATCTGAGGCCACTGAGTGCTGCCGAAATGAAAGGAATCTTTGATTCCCCACCCCCCAGCGCGCAGCATGAAAAGTTGGATTGTGGGGGACTAAAATAAATAGTCAATGACAGCCCTGTGATCTGGGAACAAACCACACCACTCTCACCCATGGGGAGCTGCAGAGGCCCTAACCCACCGGGTGTGTGTGTGTGTGCGCAGTGGTGTAAAGTACTTCACTAAAAATACTAATTAAGTACTAATTAAAAGTATTAATTAAGTATTTTTTGTGGTATCAGTACTTTATTTATATTTTTGACTACTTTTCCTTTCACTTCACTACTTTACTAAAGAAACTTACAGAAAAATCCCTCCCAAAGTATTCATTTCATTTTTAATGGTTAACAGGATAGTGAAATGGTCCAATTCACACACTTATCAAGAGAACATCCATGGTCATCTCTACTGTCTCTGATCTGGTGGACTCACTAAGCATACAGTACATGTTTTGTTTATAAATTATGCCTGAGTGTTGGAGTGTGCCCCTGGCTATCCATAAATTTAAGTCATTTTACATTTTAGTCATTTAGCAGACACTCTTATCCAGAGCAACTTACCAGAGTTAGTGAATGCATACATGTTTTTTTTTTATACTGGCCCCCCGTGGGAAACAAACCCACATCCCTGCCGGCCAAACCCTCCCCGACCTTGGAAGACGCTGGACCAATTGTGCGCCGCCCACGGGTCTCCCGGTCGCGGCCGGCTGCGACAGAGCCTGGACTCTAACCAGGATCTCTAGTGGCACAGCTAGCACTGCGATGCAGTGCCTTAGACCACTGCGCCACTCAGGAGTCTTTCTATTAAGGTATCTTTGCTTTTACTCAAGTATGATAATTAGGTACTTTTGCCACCACGGTGTGTGTGTGTGTGTGTCAGTGTGTATCATGTGATGTGGTGTGTGTATGTACGTGTGAGACCAGTGGCTCTTTGCCTCACTCCTCTCTCCTGAATTACGGCCAGTCTTCCATGTCGAGAGGGAATCAATTATTCACCAAAACTGCCTGAATAAATAATATACAACATAACACACAACCAGCAGAATACACACAACACTACACACACAACTACCTAACGACACAAACCGATTAACACACATGAAATGCAACTCCCATGTCACCATAAACACATACAGTATGCAATATAAACATATTTCAAAGCATGCATACAGAGAACTCAATATGAACTGCATACAATCCTGTCCTGACTCACAACCTGTGCAACAGATAAAGGGGAGAATATGGAGGAATAGAGAGGAGAAAAGTTATTTGAGGATACACGAAATAGAACATGAAAAGCGCCTGTCGTCTTTGTCACTAGAATAACAAAGCAGTGGGTCTAAACAGACATCTAAACAGGGTGGGACATCATACCAATCCATCCACCAGGGAGAGAGATGACCACTGAAAAACACACCTTTTCTTTCCCTTTCTTACGATAGTTGATATATGTACTGTTCATCTCTGACTCTATCTTTCTCTTTCTCTCTCCTAATAGAGGGACAAGGCTTGAACCTGACACAGACACCACTGGGCCATTTCAACATGTTTTTCAGTTTTCAGCTTCTGCCAGCCAAGTGCCCTCATGCCATGCTTTACCAACCCAATTCCTGCCTACCCATGGCATAGCTGTAATCGATAGGCCAGATACTTTACCCTCTTACATTGATGCCATTCAATACAAAAGCTAATGAAAGTTTGATAAAAACAGCAAAGGGTCATAAGCAATTTCATAAGCACACTTTTTCCATTACTCATCATCTGAGCATTGTGAGAATTATTGCTTTTAGCAATAATTAAATAACTAAAGATACAAGCATGTGGCTGTTATTGTTGGTAGATTGGCACAACTCACTGCCAAGAGTAATTCAGGGAGGTTTCTTCCTTTTATGTTGGATCATGACACAGATATATGTCCATATCTGTGATACCATCATCAGATGCTTCAGATATAAGCCATCTCAATGACTAAAGACACAAACAACGTAAGAGAGCTCATCTACTGAGGCTCAGTGTATAGCCTGGTGGCCCTCCATTGTCCAAATGAAAATGAAGGTCGAAAGCTTACCCAGCGTGCAAAGCTGGCTGAAATGACATAATCACAATCAACTACAACTAACCAGAACTGGTTACAACCTGGTTGTAATGAAGTTTTGTCTGCAGTGTATAAAACACATTAAGCTGATGTCCACCAAATCGTTTCACACTACTGACAATACCCTTCCTTATTTCCATGGAAACACCAGGTCACCTGCTGTTACTGATGAATGGAGAAGAACACATCTTGATAGAAGAATTGGCAGAATTGGCCAGTCTGGTTTGGTTTTTAGTCAATCTTCATAAATCCTTAACAAATTGTTTATTTGAAACACATGCACTGAATAATCATATCCAACTACAGTATAATTGAATTAGAATCAGCTTAATATGTCACAGTCAGTGGCTTTCCTCAGTTTATTGAGAGTGCTGATCAATAGATGTGTCTCATCTCACTGGTCGCCTGGACAATATACACTGCTATTAGCACAAGCCCAATAAACCAAAGGATCATTTGCTGATGCATTTCATGATAAATTAGCAAATTAGTGCTGTTTTCAGTCTCTCTATATTACTGTCTCTCCCCCCTCCTCTCTCTCTCTCTCTCTCTCTCTCTCTCTCTCTCTCTCTCTCTCTCTCTCTCTCTCTCTCTCTCTCTCTCTCTCGCTCTCTCTTGGTCACGCACACACACACCTACACATCAAAAATAGCCTGTCACTTACTGTATAAACACACATATGTACACACACACACACACACACACACACACACACACACACACACACACACACACACACACAGACACAGACACAGACACAGACACACACACACAGACACACACACACACACACACACACACACACACAC
Organism: Coregonus lavaretus; assembly: GCF_964263955.1. Classification (NCBI taxonomy): domain Eukaryota; kingdom Metazoa; phylum Chordata; class Actinopteri; order Salmoniformes; family Salmonidae; genus Coregonus; species Coregonus lavaretus. The sequence continues at coordinate 14,975 of NW_028165792.1, forward strand.
ACACACACACACACACACACACACACACACACACACACACACACACACACACACACACACACACACACACACACACACACACACACACACACACACACACACACACACAGCAGCAGGTCATAGTGAAGTTTTAATGGCTTCTAATTGCGTTTTGCTGTTTCAGATCCTTTTAGTTGTGCGTTATTTTTCAGCACCTCTCTACTGTCAGAACACAGCACCGTCACAACACAGCACCATCACAGAAGCAGACAGAGCAGAGGAAAGGTAAATAAGGAGGAAAGGAAGGGATTGCTCAAGACTTGCAACAAAAAAATAAGAAGACATTATACAGTATACCAGACAAACACAACAACAACAACCCCACCATCTTGTGTCCTTAGAGTCAACCCTACATCTCTGTCTCCTGTGACTGTCTTGGGACAACAGCAAACACCTAGTGAAAAACACAGCATGTCTCCACTTCAGGCCATATTCAAACATCCCTACACACATCCCTACACACATCCCTACACACATCCCTACACACATCCCTACACACATCCCTACACACATCCCTACACACATCCCTACACACATCCCTACACACATCCCTACACACATCCCTACACAGTGGTTGTTGTAGTGCTACACAGTCCTACAGTGTGTTTTTACAGGGCTGCTACAGAGAAGACTATACACACTAGTATACTTACAGTACATCAGCCATGTAAGATAAAACATTGCCTGTCTTTTTTACTCTACAAACTTGAAGAGGATAGAAAGTCGTTTTTAATACTGATTTCATTCTAAGTCATCTGCAAAATAGAATTGAATGATGACTAGGGGGTTGAGGGGTGAACAAAGTCATTTTATTCAAGTAGTATAGTGTGATACCTCAGGGGGTTAGGGAGTAGAGTCAGTAAACTAACACTAAAGCCCTTTACTGTAATGTGATACCTCAGGGTCTGAGTCAGTAGACTAACACTAAAGCCCTTTACTGTAATGTGATACCTCAGGGTCTGAGTCAGTAAACTAACACTAAAGCCCTTTACTGTAATGTGATACCTCAGGGTCTGAGTCAGTAGACTAACACTAAAGCCCTTTACTGTAATGTGTTACCTCAGGGTCTGAGTCAGTAGACTAAACTAAAGCCCTTTACTGTAATGTGATACCTCAGGGTCTGAGTCAGTAGACTAAACTAGAGCCCTTTACTGTAATGGGATACATCAGGGTCTGAGTCAGTAGACTAAACTAGAGCCCTTTACTATAGTGTGATACCTCAGGGTCTGAGTCAGTAGACTAACACAAAAGCCCTTTACTGTAATGTGATACCTCAGGGTCTGAGTCAGTAGACTAACACTAAAGCCCTTTACTGTAATGTGATACCTCAGGGTCTGAGGCAGTAGACTAAACTAAAGCCCTTTACTGTAATGTGATACCTCAGCGTCTGAGGCAGTAGACTAACACTAAAGCCCTTTACTGTAATGTGATACCTCAGGGTCTGAGGCAGTAGACTAAACTAGAGCCCTTTACTGTAATGGGATACCTCAGGGTCTGAGTCAGTAGACTAAACTAGAGCCCTTTACTGTAATGTGATACCTCAGGGTCTGAGTCAGTAGACTAACACTAAATCCCTTTACTGTAATGTGATACCTCAGGGTCTGAGTCAGTAGACTAAACTAGAGCCCTTTACTGTAATGGGATACCTCAGGGTCTGAGTCAGTAGACTAAACTAGAGCCCTTTACTGTAGTGTGATACCTCAGGGTCTGAGTCAGTAGACTAACACAAAAGCCCTTTACTGTAATGTGATACCTCAGGGTCTGAGTCAGTAGACTAACACTAAAGTCCTTTACTGTAATGTGATACCTCAGGGTCTGAGGCAGTAGACTAAACTAAAGCCCTTTACTGTAATGTGATACCTCAGCGTCTGAGGCAGTAGACTAACACTAAAGCCCTTTACTGTAATGTGATACCTCAGGGTCTGAGTCAGTAGACTAAACTAGAGCCCTTTACTGTAATGTGATACCTCAGGGTCTGAGTCAGTAGACTAACACTAAAGCACTTTACTGTAATGTGATACCTCAGGGTCTGAGTCAGTAGACTAAACTAAAGCCCTTTACTGTAATGTGATACCTCAAGGTCTGAGTCAGTAGACTAAACTAAAGCCCTTTACTGTAATGTGATACCTCAGGGTCTGAGTCAGTAGACTAACACTAACGCCCTTTACTGTAATGTGATACCTCAGGATCTGAGTCAGTAGACTAACACTAAAGCCCTTTACTGTAATGTGATACCTCAGGGTCTGAGTCAGTAGACTAACACTAAAGCCCTTTACTGTAATGTGATACCTCAGGGTCTGAGTCAGTAGACTAAACTAAAGCCCTTTACTGTAATGTGATACCTCAGGGTCTGAGTCAGTAGACTAACACTAAAGCCCTTTACTGTAATGTGATACCTCAGGGTCTGAGTCAGTAGACTAACACTAAAGCCCTTTACTGTAATGTGATACCTCAGGGTCTGAGTCAGTAGACTAACACTAAAGCCCTTTACTGTAATGTGATACCTCAGGGTCTGAGTCAGTAGACTAAACTAAAGCCCTTTACTGTAATGTGATACCTCAGGGTCTGAGTCAGTAGACTAACACTAAAGCCCTTTACTGTAATGTGATACCTCAGGGTCTGAGTCAGTAGACTAACACTAAAGCCCTTTACTGTAATGTGATACCTCAGGGTCTGAGTCAGTAGACTAACACTAAAGCCCTTTACTGTAATGTGATACCTCAGGGTCTGAGTCAGTAGACTAACACTAAAGCCCTTTACTGTAATGTGATACCTCAGGGTCTGAGTCAGTAGACTAAACTAAAGCCCTTTACTGTAATGTGATACCTCAGGGTCTGAGTCAGTAGACTAACACTAAAGCCCTTTACTGTAATGTGATACCTCAGGGTCTGAGTCAGTAGACTAAACTAGAGCCCTTACTGGAACAGTCACACCATAGAGATCAGAGGAAGAGGAAGTCAACTCAGACTCTCCCAGTGGCAAAGTGATCTGAACAGAGACGCGTTTCTATAAAGCAGGTAGCGTAACCTCCCACTGGTATTGCTACTGAATACATATTTGCTTCTCTAGAATTCTCCAAGATTATTTTCTTGATGTTGGGGTGTATGTTTAAATTTAAATGTAAAGAATAGCTGAGTGAGTGATACAGTATTTCACCAAGATGTCAATTAATTTGACAGATATGCACACACACTCACACACACAAACAAGCAAGCAAACACAAACGCATGCATGCACACGCACACACACACACACACAAACAAACATACACACACACACACACACTGATCATTTAACCTGTTTACAGATTTTCCTCCAAATCATCACTAAACTCCACAGATTAAACGACAACTCCATCCTACGATGCCTATAGATACTGTATTTGCCAAACTCTCTGTCCACGATCATCCCCCACCACCACCTCCTTCCTGTCTGTGTCTGATAGCTGTCCTCCTCTCTCTCCCCCTGGTAATGAGGCCTGGAGGATAGCGGTTGGTAGGTAGAGAACAAATAGGAACACCCTCATCCAGAGAGAGAGAGAGGGAAGATTGCCTCTGAGAAAATCAAGTTGAAAGGTTCTCTGACTGCCATCAAACCACCACAGCCATTCCACATCCATGCCCCTCACCAAAAATAATTGCGAGAAATTGCTGGTTGTGGGAATATATACTTTTGCTGTTGATTGCTGCCCATCTACTGAGGGGGATTGTTTTATGTCATTTCAGCAGCAAACTGCCTCTCTGACTCAGAGCCAATCAGACAGATTAAGGGATGGACGGACGGACCTTCACCTGTAACTGCCCCCCTGAATACAGACACAAATATACATTGAAGTTCTATCTACAAAGCTTGTCAAACTTGGAAAGGTCTGGGTAACTTGAATTCAGTGATCTGGACTGATCTAGAATCAGTTTAGCCTTTTAGATCGTAATGAATACAATTATATGGACAGGTTGGGACCTGATCCTAGATCAGCACTCCTTCTCTGAGGCACTTTGTGGATACCGGCCCTGATCTCACACTGACATAAATGATGCGGTCGAGAGTGAGGATATCACAATTGTCAAATCTGTATGCATGTCTGTATGTATGTGTGTGTATTTGAGGATACATTAAACATAAAAACATGGGAAGACAGGAATCCTGATATCATTAACAATCTGAACACATTATAGGCAGAGGCTACTGCTGGGTATTTATACTAGCTGTACTGATGTGTGTTCCCTCATGTGTTCCCTCCGTGTGAGTGGCGGTGTGTGTGTCCATGAGCATGGGGAGGTCAGGGGCCCAGTGAAAAGTCACTCTTCTCTGTCCCTCTCTGATTACCAATTACTGCTGTGCCCTCCAGCGAAGGTCTCGGCCGAGCAGCCGGGTATGTCTTAATGAGAGAGAGGGGCCACAGCTACGCATCTGACGTCAGCCCTGTAAATACCAGCCGAGATCAGCCACAAACAAGAAGCCACGGAGAGACAGAGGTAGAGAAAACGAGAGGGGAGTAGGGGAGAGAGTGGGAGGGAAGACAACAAATACATTCAGAGAAAAACTCTCTGTTATCACCTCATTCACTTTCTGTCCTTCTCCATTCCTTTATTCCCTTCCTATTTTCCACCTTTCTCTCTCTCTCAATTCAATTCAGAATAATGCCATTTCAAATGTCATATTATGTATATATACAGTGTTGTAACAATGTGCAAATAGTTAAAGTACAAATGGGAAAATAAATAAACATAAATATGGGTTGTATTTACAATGGTGTTTGTTCTTCACTGGTTGCCCTTTTCTTGTGGCAACAGGTCACATATCTTGCTGCTGTGATTGCACACTGTGGTTTTTCACCCAGTAGATAAGGGAGTTTATCAAAATTGGGTTTGTTTTCAAATTCTTTGTGGATCTCTGTAATCTGAGGGAAATATGTGTCTCTAATATGGTCATACATTTGGCAGGAAGTGCAGCTCAGTTTCCACCTCATTTTGTGGGCAGTGTGCACATAGCCTGTCTTCTCTTGAGAGCCAGGTCTGCCTACGGCGGCCTTTCTCAATAGCAAAGCTATGCTCACTGAGTCTGTACATAGTCAAAGCTTTCCTTAAGTTTGGGTCAGTCACAGTGGTCAGGTATTCTGCCACTGTGTACTCTCTGTTTAGAGCCAAATAGCATTCTAGATTTCTCTGTTTTTTATTTTATTCTTTCCAATGTGTCAAGTAATTCTCTTTTTGTTTTCTCATGATTTGGTTGAGTCTAATTGTGTTGTTTTTGTTGTCCTGGGGCTCTGTGGGGTCTGTTTGTGTTTGTGAACAGAGCCCTTAGGACCAGCTTACTTAGGGGACTCTTCTCCAAGTTCATCTCTTTGTAGGTGATGGCTTTGTTATGGAAGGTTTGGGAATTGTTTCCTTTTAAGTGGTTATAGAATTGAACGGCTCTTTTCTGGATTTTGATAATTAGCGGGTATCGGCCTAATTCTGCTCTGCATGCATTATTTGGTGTTTTTCATTGTACACAGAGGATATTTTTGCAGAATTCTGCATGCAGAGTCTCAATTTGGTGTTTGTCCCATTTTGTGAATTCTTGGTTGGTGAGTGGACCCCAGACCTCACAAGCATAAAGGGCAATGGGTTCTATAACTGATTCAAGTATTTTTAGCCAGATCCTAATTGGTATGTCACATTTTATGTTCCTTTTGATGGCATAGAAGGCCCTTCTTGCCTTGTCTCTCAGATTGTTCACAGCTTTGTGGAAGTTACCTGTGGCGCTGATGTTTAGGCCGAGGTATGTATAGTTTTTTGTGTGCTCTAGGGCAACGGTGTCTAGATGGAATTTGTATTTGTGGTCCTGGAAACTGGACCTTTTTTGGAACACCATTATTTTTGTCTTACTGAGATTTACTGTCAGGGCCCAGGTCTGACAGAATCTTTGCAGAAGATCTAGGTGCTGCTGTAGGCCCTCCTTGGTTGGTGACAGAAGCACCAGATCATCAGCAAACAGTAGACATTTGACTTCAGATTCTAGTAGGGTGAGGCCAGGTGCTGCAGACTGTTCTAGTGCCCTTGCCAATTCATTGATATATATGTTGAAGAGGGTGGGGCTTAAACTGCATCCCTGTCTCACACCACGGCCCTGTGGATAGAAATGTGTGTGTTTTTTGCCAATTTTAACCACACACATTTGTTGATTGTGTACATGGAATTTATCATGTTTTTCCCCCAACCCCACTTTCCATCATTTTGTATAGCAGACCCTCATGCCAAATTGAGTCAAAAGCTTTTTTGAAATCAACAAAGCATGAGAAGACTTTGCCTTTGTTTTCGTTTGTTTGTTTGTCAATTAGGGTGTGCAGGGTGTATACGTGGTCTGTCATATGGTAATTTGGTAAAAAAAACAATTTGACATTTGCTCAGTACATTGTTTTCACTGAGGAAATGAACTAGTCTGATGTTAATGATAATGCAGAGGATTTTCCCAAGGTTGCTGTTGACGCATATCCCACGGTAGTTATTGGGGTCAAATTTGTCTCCACTTTTGTGGATTGGGGTGATCAGTCCTTGGTTCCAAATATTGGGGAAGATGCCAGAGCTAAGGATGATGTTAAAGAGTTTAAGTATAGCCTATTGGAATTTGTGGTCTGTATATTTTATCATTTCATTGAGGATACCATCAACACCACAGGCCTTTTTGGGTTGGAGGGTTTGTATTTTGTCCTGTAGTTCATTCAATGTACTTGGAGATTCCAGTGGGTTCTGGTAGTCTTTAATAGTTGATTCTAAGATTTGCATTATCATGTATATTCTTTTGCTGTTTGTTCTTAGTTATAGGGCCAAAAAGATTGGAGAAGTGGTTTACCCATACATCTCCGTTTTGGATAGATAGCTCTTCGTGTTGTTGTTTGTTTAGTGTTTTCCAATTTTCCCAGAAGTGGTTAGAGTCTATGGATTCTTCAATTACATTGAGCTGATTTCTGACATGCTGTTCCTTCTTTTTCCGTAGTGTATTTCTGTATTGTTTTAGTGATTCACCATAGTGAAGGCGTAGGCTCAGGTTTTCTTGGTCTCTATGTTTTTGGTTGGATAGGTTTCTCAATTTCTTTCTTAGGTTTTTGTATTCTTCATCAAACTATTTGTCACTGTTGTTACTTTTCTTCGGTTTTCTGTTAGAGATTTTTAGATTTGATAGGGAAGCTGAGATGTCAAATATACTGTTTAGGTTTTCTACTGCCAAGTTTACACCTTCACTATTACGGTGGAACGTTTTGCCACAGAGCCAACTCCTTCATCCAAAGATAAGGGGTACACTGCCAATCAGCCAGTCAAATTGTGTGTACTGGCACTAAAAACTCCCCAGTGCCTTGGTGTCTATGCCATGGATGGTAGTCAGGCAGCTAGCTCTCATCATGTCTCTACCAAAGCCAGGTAATCAAAATAAGAGGGACAGGTTCATTCAGCATTGGCCCTGGCTCACTTTAGATGGTTCTATTAATTTGTCAGATGCAGATCAAGAAGATGGAGAGGTCTATTCATTGGAGCCGATCCACCATGAATAGGTTGACCAGAGCCCTGCGCCCTGATCAAAATGATTTCACTAAATAGGGAATATAGTGCCATTTGGGATGCAGACCTAGTGTCTACCTCCTCCAACACTCACATATCCAACCCCTCCTAGTGAAGTCAGTCACTGGCCCGAACACCTTCAGGGGCCAGAGGCCCCTCAGACTGGGGTTTAATCAGAGGCTTCTCCCTCGGCACGATCCTCCATGAGCCTCATCAGAACATGCACAGGAATAATGTGGCACAACCTTTAGTGAAATGTCAGAAAATATCACCATTAGAAAGCATCTTCATTAAGTAAAACGAAGGGGGTTGGCTGAAAGACCATTTTTCACCTCCTTGGTAAGCGGAGCGGAATTAGCTTCTGCTGCATGGGGAGTGTGTGAAGAGAGAGAGAGCGAGACAGCGAGAGAGAGAGAGAGAGAGAGAGAGAGAGAGAGAGAGAGAGAGAGAGAGAGAGAGAGAGAGAGAGAGAGAGAGAGAGCGTCAAAGCCCCGCTGATCCTTACGTGGGGGAAACAATATTTATTTATTGAAAGTTTGATATAAAAAGAAAGGCCAGGGGGAGTTTATTTAAGTGTTGGAGTAGAGAATCAGGTAGTGACTCCAGAGACATGATAGCTCAGAGTTAGATGTTTAAAGTAAACATAGCTATTTAGAATGCGGCAAACTAAGAACCAAAAACACACACAGCATATCCTTGACTGGGATTTCCTATAACTAGAGGCAGTGGTGTTGAGGCTAGATAGCAGAGATACACAGAGAGCTGTGGCTTCAGGGTACAATGGGTTCCTGGAAAAGAGTTGCATGTCTGACGAGAACAAAATTGCACTCAACAGAGGAGAGGAGATGAAACGAAGTGAGAATGAGAGAAAGAGAGACAGAGACAGAAAGTGTTTAGCCAGACAAAATGGTCAGCAGCAGGAGAGGAGAGGAGAGTGTTCTTGGAGGACACTGAGATGAGAGACAGAACATATTTAGCCAGAATAATAACATTGCAGAATGAGGGCAGAGAGAGAGAGAGAGAGCGAGAGAGAGGAAAGGAAAAGGATTAAAAGTGTATCGATCAGGGCCCTGCAATCGCTTCTCACATTACATGAAGACATTTTTAATTCACCCCAACACTGTGGAGAGGGATAGAGAAGATGAAGACAGGAATAGAGAAGAGAGAGATAGAAGATGGAGATGGGGGGGGGGGGGGGGGGGGTATTGAAGAAGAGGAGAGAGTGAGCAAGAGAGCCAGGATTGGAGGTGTTGTCCCGATCAATAGGCTTGTACATCTGGAGATGGGTCTCAACTCCCCTCCCCCTCTCCCGCCAACGCCCCCCTCTCTCTCTCCTCTCTCTCTCCTCTCTCCCTCTCCTCTCACTCTCTCCTCTCTCTCTCTCTCTCTCTCTCTCGCTCCCCTCCCTATCTCTCTCCTCTCATACAGAGGAAATAGAAACCCTCAAACCTCTCACCATGCTCCATGTACTCTCTCCAGCAAAAACATGCTGACAGGAAAACAACATCTCCCTCTATAATTACCCTTTCATGGTGATGTCTTGACTTCAATGTGCTTCTAGAAATAGGCTCTCCATTTAAATATAGTGGTGAGTGCAATGCACTCTCTCCATCATATTGTTAATGGACAAGTTCCTTTGGTTTTAAACTCCCTCTTCAGTGTGGTAGATTACTCTCCAACTAATGCAATCAAAGCACAAACACACAGCTTTGTTTTGTCTAGAGACTGGGGACACTGTCTGATGAGTCTCCCTCAGTCCTGTGTATGTTGACGTCAACAATAAAGTCTGTTCAAGACAAAACGCGGTATCTGTCAGTGACAATGCCCTGTCTCTCAGAAGCCACTGGAATTGGCACCATTCCTCCGGTGAAGGTTAGATGCATTACGACACTCTGCTGAAAAATTGACATTGTACTTCTACTGTCGCATCTCACAAATGAACACGTAGCCTGAAAACTGAAATTGTGTCAGTATTTAAATTAGTTTATCTGTTATCTGACTGGTTAACATTGTAACCTACCTTCGTTTCACTTAGTACAACATCATTGAAAGAGAGAGAGAGTTAGAGAGAGAAAGAGAGAGAAAGAGAGAGAGCGAGAGAGAGAGAGAGAGAGTTAGAGAAAGAGAGAGCGAGAGAGAGAGATCACAGGTGATAGGACTGATCATACGTATGGAGGAAGCCTGGCTGTATAGGTCTGTGCTGGGTTAAAGAGTGACCCTGAAACAGGCTGGGATGCAGTGAGAGGTCTGGATTGAAAATTCCCTCCACATCTTCTCCTGCTCTGCCACCCTGGCCAGTTGACTACTGACGGATATAGTACAGACGAGCACTGAGAAGCGTAAATTGGTTCACTTTGCACTCACTAAAACATTTATGACAGTGGAATCAGTCATTTAGAGAACAAAATATTGTTTTTTAACTGATTTATACTTGCAACAGCAAAATGAATAGAAAAGCACTCTTTGTTAGGGCTGCATGGAGGGTTTACATTTCAATGTGTGAAGGAACCATGGGACAGAGAGAAAGACGCGGGGGGGGGGAGGGAGAGAGTCAGAGAGAGAGAGACAGACAGATAGACAGCAAGACAGAGAAGAGGGGGAGAGAGAGAGAAAGAGAGAGAAAGAGAGGGGGAGAGAGGGCAACTTGCACTCATTCATTTCAGTGAATGAATTGTAGTGTAGTGTAGCTGTAGTGATACAATTCCTTGCAAAAGTATTCATAACCCTTCTTCACATTTTATTGTGTTACAGTGGGATTATAATGGATTTAATTGTCATTTTTGTCAACAATCTACACAAAATCGATATTTTTTTAAGACAAAACATAAGTATTCAGCCCCTTTGTTTAGGCAAGTCTAAATTAGTTCAGGAGTCAAAATTTGCTCAACAAATCACATAAGTTATTTGGACTCACTCTATGTGAAATAATAGGGGTAGACATGATTTGTGAATGACTAACCCTTCCTCTGTCCTCCATACATACAAGATCTGTAAGGTCCCTTAGTCAAATATTGAATTACAAGCACAGATTCAACTACAAAGACCAAGGAGCTTTTCGAAAGCCTCATAAAGAAGGGCAGTGATTGGTAGATGGGTAACAATAAGAAATCAGACATTGACTATCTCTTTTAGCATGGCCAAGTTAATAATTATGCTGTGGATGATGTATTAAACCACCCAGACACATCAAAGATACAGTCATCCTTCTGAACTGAGCTGCAGGACAGGAATGAAACTGCTCAGGGATGCTACCATGAGGCCATTGCTGAGAAAACTGAGGAAGTGATCAACAACATTGTAGTGACTCCATAGTAACTACCTAAATGAAAGAGTGAAAAGAAGAATACAAATATTCCAAAACATGCATCTTGTATGCAACAAGGCACTAAAGTAATACTGAAAAAAACACGCAGCAAAGGAATACATATTTTGGCCTAATGTTTGGGGAAAATCCAACACAACACATCACTGAGTAACTGCCTCCTTATTTTCAAGCATGGTGGTGGCTGCATCATGCTATGGGTATGCTTGACATTGGCAAATGCTGGGGAGTTTTTCAGGACAAAAAGAAATGGGGTGGAGCAAAGCACAGGCAAAATCCTAGAGGAAAACCTCCTTCAGCCGGCTTTACATCAGTGACTGGAAGAGAAATTCACCTTCCAGCAGGACAATAACCTACAACATAAGGCCAAATCTACACTGGAGTTGCTTACCAAGAAGACTGTGAATGTTCCTGAGTGGCTAAGTTACAGTTTTGACTTAAATCAGTTTTAAAAGGGCAACCATGTTTGCAATAATAGCTTGTCTGTTGTAGCTATAGGCAATATATCAAAATATCACCGATCACTAGCCACACTTCACTTAGGGAAGTTGTAGCCCCATAGAGAGTCATGCAGTGATCGTGTTACCATGAGAACTGGCCGATGAGGGGAGTTCCATGGAGTCTCTGTATCCTATGTCGGGGGCTTCTTTCTCAGACCAGGTGACTGGCGGCTGGCTGACTGTGACTGGCTGACTGGCTGGAGAGTGAGGGAGTGTGAGGGAAACTGAGGGAGAGAGAGAGAGAGCGAGAGAGAGAGAGAGAGAGAGAGAGAGAGAGAGAGGGTTAGGCTGTGGCTAGCTGTGACTGGCTATAGAGAGAGGGAGAGAGAGAAAGAGAGAGAGAGAAAGAGAGAGAAAGAGAGAGAGTGTCACGTTCGTTGAGTACAGGATTGGACCAAGGTGCAGCGTGGAATGCATACATGTTTATTAACGAAGTTAACACACGACAAAACAACAAAAGCAACGTAACGTGAAGCTCACAATGGCTACACACAAACAAGGCAAACAAGAGTCAAGATCCCACAACATAGGTAGGCAAAATGGCTACCTAAGTATGATCCCCAATCAGAGACAACGATCGACAGCTGCCTCTGATTGGGCCGCAAAACCTAGCTTAACAGGGGAGAGTCCGGGTGGGCATCTAGCCTCGGTGGCAGCTCCGGCTCCAGGTGTGACGTCCTCTCCCTTACTGCCTCCCCGTTGCATCCCTGGTCCGGTCTGGACCTCGGCACGATGCTTCCCCTCTCAGTCCTCCCACGATGCACCAAGCCCTGTCTGGACCCTGGTGTGGGAGGCCCCGACCCTGGAGAGGGGCTGACGTCTGGGCCTGGACCGGCAATCCCCCCGCGATGCACCAAGCCCTGTCTGGACCCTGGTGTGGGAGGCCCCGACCCTGGAGAGGGATTGACGTCTGGTTCTGGAGTGGAGCCGCTGACCGGAGCTGAACTGGACCCCGGTGGAGCGTACTGCTCTGGCTCTGGACTGGAGCAGCTGACCGGGGCTGGACTAGGCACTGGTAGAGCGGACTGCTCTGGCACTGGAGTGGAGCCGCTGACCGGAGCTGAACTGGACCCCGGGGGAGCGGACTACTCTGGCTCTGGACTGGAGCAGCTGACCAGAGCTGGACTGGGCACCGGTGGAGCGGACTGCTCTGGCACTGGAGTGGAGCAGCTGACCCGAGCTGGACTGGGCACCGGTGGAGCGGACTGCTCTGGCACTGGAGTGGAGCAGCTGACCGGAGCTGGACTAGGCACCGGTGGAGCGGACTGCTCTGGCACTGGAATGGAGCAGCTGATCGGAGCTGGACTGGACACCGGTGGAGCGGACTGCTCTGGCACCGGGCTGGGGACACGCACCACTGGTCTGGTGCGAGGAACAGGCACGGGCTGTGCCGGACTGGGAACACGCACCACCGGTCTGGTGTGAGGAGCAGGCACGGGCCGTGCCAGACTGGAGACACGCACCACTGATTTGGTGCGAGAAGTAGGCACGGGCGTACCTGGCTGGCGACGCGCACCCCTGGTTTGGTGCGAGGGTTAGGTACGGGCCGTGCCAGACTGGATACACTCACCACTAGTTTGGTGCGGGGAGCAGATACGGGGCGTACCGGGCTGGCGACACGTACCACTGGTTTGGTGTGGGGACTAGGTACGGGCCGTACCGGACTGGATACACGCACCACTAGTTGGGTGCGGGGAGCAGGTACAGGGCGTACCGGGCTGGCGACACGCACCACTGGTTTGGTGCGGGGAGCAGGCACGGGCCGTGCCGGACTGGAGACACGCACCACTAGTTTGGTGCGGGGAGCAGGTACGGGCCATGCCGGACTGGAGACACGCACCACCGGTTTGGTGCAAGAAGCAGGCAAGGGCCGTACCGGTCTGTGAGGCGCACTGGCGGCACAGTGCGTAAAGCCAGCGCATAGCCTGGTGCCTGCACGGACACACTCTCCTCAAAGCCAGTGCGGGAAGTTGGCTCTGCTAAACCTGGCTCCGCCAGCCTCTGCTCTAAGGCCCGAGCTCTCTGCTGCTGGAGGGTTAACTCCTCTCTCAGCTCCCCCTGTTGCCTGGCCAGCTCCTCTCTCCGTGCATCCACTAATTCCTTCTCCCTTTGGGCCTCCTGCAGCGCCTCCTTCTGAAGTGAGAGCT